>NW_021630058.1:175799-283299 GCF_900700375.1 Denticeps clupeoides | reverse complement strand
TATACACACGCACACACACTCACACGCTCATATACACACACACACACACTCACATACGCTCATATACACACACACACTCACGCACATACACACACACACACACACACACTCACACGCTCACACACACACACACGCTCATATACACACACACACACACACGCTCACGCACATATACACACACACGCACATATACACCACACACACACGCTCACGCACATATACACACACACACACTCACACTCTCATATACACACACACACTCACACACTCACACGCTCATATACACCACACACACACACACACTCACACGCTCATATACACACGCACGCTCACGCACACACACACACACACACACACACACTCACATATACACACACACACACACTCACATGCTCATATACACCACACACACACACACACTCACACGCTCATATACACACGCACGCTCACGCACATACACACACACACACTCACACACTCACACGCTCACGCACATATACACGCACACACACACGCTCATATACACACACACGCTCATATACACACACACGCTCATATACACACACACACACACACACTCATATACACGCACACTCACACGCTCACGCACACACGCACTCACGCACACACACACACACACTCACGCACATATACACACACACGCACGCACTCACACGGGAGACTTACGTCGAGCAGGCCGCCGTAGCGGAAGATGCTGAGCAGGGAGTGGACGTGACTCTCGCTGGTGAAGTACAGGCGGGTGCGAACGTGGCGCCCGGGAGACAGCACGCCTCGAGAATACCTGAGACAGGACACGGGGGGACAGTCAGCTGACTTCACGGCGGGGTAGACCAGAACAACGCAGACGCGTCGATGCAACCCATTCATTTTACGTGTTAATTATTTTAAATAAAATGTAATTATCTGGCTTAAAGTGAAGTGATACACAGCAGCACAGCACACGGTGCACACAGTGAAATTTGTCCTCTGTATTTAACCATCACCCTTGGTGACAGTGGGCACCATGACAGACCCCCGGGGAGCAGCGTGTGGGGACGGTGCTTTACTCGGGATTCGAACCGGCAACCTTCTGATTACGGGGCCGTTTCATTAACCGCTAGGCCACCACTGGTTGGGAGGGATATTCTATTTTCAGGTGGAAAATCTGACTTTGGAAAAGGCCAAATTGTGATGTCGAGACCTGAAGGTCCCCTGGTCTGATGAATCATGTGGATCACTGGGTATCCGGGGGAAGGCCCGGCGCCAGGGTGCATTGTGGGAAGACAGTAAGTCAGAGGAGGCGGTACATTTCTTCAGATCTGCTGCTGTCAACACGTTCCACCTACCTTCATGGAAGAAGTATTCCCTGAGTGCAGGGCCTGGTGGGTCAGGGCAGTTTTTGAGGAGGACCTACGTAATACATTTGGTGGCCACTCACAGCGGGTGGAGTTTATTGACGGCCTCGTCCTCGTGCGTCCTCTGCAAGTCCAGCTGGATCTTCTTGATCAGGGGGAGGCAGTAGGCGTAGGCGATGCTCAGCTTCTCCACCTTGTTGATGCCGTACTCCTGCTCGTGAGACAGAGGGACACCTTCTTGTTCTGGGCCCCTACTCCCGGTCTGAGGAGTTCCGGAGCGCCGAGGCGGTTACCTGCGGGATGACGATGTCGGCCAGCGCCCGGGACAGCGTGAACAGCTCCAGCGTGTGGTCCAGCCCCAGCGAGCTGTTGTGCTGCAGGTCGTACTTGACGCAGTCGTAGATGTCGGGGACCTTGCTGATGTCGTAGCGGCCGCTCTTCATGCGGAAGTCGCGCTCCAGCTTGGTCCAGCGCTGCAGCATCAGCTCCAGCGTCTCGCTGTGGTACAGCTGGAGGTCTGCGGCGGGGGGGGGGACAGCGAGGGTTAATATGTAAAATATAGAAACGGGCGAGCGATGGTGAAGGTGAACGGGTGGACGGAGTCACCTGCAGATTTGGGGTCCTCCAGCCTCTTGCGGATCTGTGACGTGAGGCTCTGGATGAGGCTGTAGACCTTATCACATGTAGACACAGGGTTCCCCAACAGCTTCATAGAGTTCAGGAGGGAAATGCTGCCAGTCGGAGCCAACTACACACACACACACACACACACGTTAACAATGTCAATATCGAAGTTACGATCAGCTGATATCAATTTAAACAAGTCATGTGTAGAGTAATATCGACTCTGAGAAGGTAAGGCAGCAACACCTGACCACCTCCCTCTCATCGAGCATCACGCAATGTCTCTTCTACTGAGCCAACTGGAGAACGGTGAGTACACCTTTAAAGGAGACGGACACTCGGACGCTGGGGTCATACACGAGGACGCATGTTACACGTCCTCAGTGGTGGCCTAGCGGTTAAGGAAGCGGCCCCGTAGTCAGAAGGTGCCACTGAGCAAAAGCACCGTCCCCACACACTGCTCCCCGGGCGCCTGTCATGGTGCCCACTGCTTAAATGCAGAGGACAAATTTCACTGTGTGCACCGTGTGCTCCGCTGCTGTGTATCACAAGTGAAAATCACGAGTCCAATATAACGTTATAAATTAAATTACTTGAATTAAAGTGTTGTAAACTGGATTTACGGCATGGATTTTACACTGCTTCTCTCTGGGTGACGCTGGTGCATTACCCGGTCGTAGTCGTCCTCGGCGAACTCCTGGTCGCGCTGCAGGATCTCGTGCAGGCGACCTTTGACCCGCTGCTGACAGCCGCTCAGCGAGTCGATGTTGTTGTCCAGCAGGCCGTTCATGTTGGCGCTCTTCACCATCTGCACCAGGATGGGCGTCAGCTCACCCTCCAGAGCCAGGAGACCCTGGTACACCCATTAATTGAAAAAAATTAAACCAACCCTGTCATGAACGGCTCATCCGTCCCCGCAGGGTTTCATGGGGTTTTTTGGTGCTGATTTGTTGTAGTGACAATAAAACCGTTTTTTTATTTTTTTTTCGCTTTTTATTACGGGCAAACGTGAGACATTTTGACCTGAATAGACACGGGACTTTTGGGTCAGGATATCCCACCAGTTTTATTTCTGTGCCAGCATTAGGGGGTTTCTTGGACAAACCATCACCAGACACCACTTGCAGTCTCACTCTACCCTGGAAGGGGGTCCCTCTCTCTATCACTCCGTCTTTCACTTTCTATCACTTTCTTATTTTTCTCTCTCTCCTAGAGTTTATTTTGTGCGCAGAAGGGTCAGGCGAGTTGGGTGTCAACCGTAGGGCCTGTCAAAGCCCATTGAGACGTACTGTATGTGATTATGGGCTCTATAAAGAAAAATTGGGCATAACTCGTGGGGTTTGAATACAAATTCCAGCATGAGATGGGTCACCTTGGCAAAGGCTGCAGCGGTCATCTGTACCCGGCCCTCGTCAGACGCGTAGATCTTCAGGTCGTGGCGGTAGGTGCTGTGCAGGCGGAGAAGGCCGCACCCCGGGAAGCCGGCGTAGTCGCCTGCAAAAGGAAGGAGGCGCACGCATGAAGTGCACGAGCGGCTGCGCTGCGTTGGCGGCGGCGGCGTCCCTGCGCTCACCCTGCCCGCCCGGGTACATGCAGCGGAACGCCCGGCCCAGCTCCTCCGCCTGCACCCGGCCGGCCGGCGTCAGCTCGCCGCCCCACTTCAGCACCAGCAGGAGCGACGGGCCCTCCTTGCGCGCGTCTGTGGGGTCGTGCACAAAGACGCGCGGTTCAGCCGGTGTTTTTTAAAAAACAGAGCCGGCTAGTAAAGAGGCGGCGATGAAGTCCGTACCCTCCTCTTCGCTGGAGGTTTTGGGCTGACCGTGGGGCAGGTAGGTCAGCTGCACTTTCCTGTTAATGCCAGAGAAATGCCCATACCTGCAAAAAACACAAAAAAACAGTACCAACTGCCTAACTAAACCGGCTAGATTTACATTTACGGCATTTACCAGACCCCCTGATCCAGAGTCAGTAGTTACAGGGACAGTCCCCCCCCTGCTCAGGGACACAAGGGTAGTAAGTGGGGTTTGAACCTGGGACTTCTGGTTCGTAGGCGAGTGTGTTTCCCGCTAGGCTACTAGCACCCTGTAGTTACAGGGACAGTCTCCCCCTGGAGACACTCAGGGTTAAGTGTCCTGCTCAGGGACACGATGGTAGTAAGTGGGGTTTGAACCTGGGACTTCTGGTTCGTAGGCGAGTGTGTTACACGCTAGGCTACTAGCACCCTAAAGTTACAGGGACAGTCTCCCCCTGGAGACACTCAGGGTTAAGTGTCCTGCTCAGGGACACGATGGTAGTAAGTGGGGTTTGAACCTGGGACTTCTGGTTCGTAGGCGAGTGTGTTACACGCTAGGCTACTATCACCCTGAAGTTACAGGGACAGTCCCCCCCCCTGGAGTGTCCTGCTCAGAGACACAAGGGTAGTAAGTGGGGTTTGAACCTGGGACTTCTGGTTCGTAGGCGAGTGTGTTACACGCTAGGCTACTACCACCCTGAAGTTACAGGGACAGTCCCCCCCCCTGGAGTGTCCTGCTCAGAGACACAAGGGTAGTAAGTGGGGTTTGAACCTGGGTCTTCTGGTTCGTAGGCGAGTGTGTTACACGCTAGGCTACTACCACCCTAAAGTTACAGGGACAGTCCCCCCCTGGAGACACTCAGGGTTAAGTGTCCTGCTCAGGGACACGATGGTAGTAAGTGGGGTTTGAACCTGGGTCTTCTGGTTCGTAGGCGAGTGTGTTACCCGCTAGGCTACTACCACCCTGAAGTTACAGGGACAGTCCCCCCCCTGGAGTGTCCTGCTCAGAGACACAAGGGTAGTAAGTGGGGTTTGAACCTGGGTCTTCTGGTTCGTAGGCGAGTGTGTTACACGCTAGGCTACTACCACCCTAAAGTTACAGGGACAGTCCCCCCCTGGAGACACTCAGGGTTAAGTGTCCTGCTCAGGGACACAAGGGTAGTAAGTGGGGTTTGAACCTGGGTCTTCTGGTTCGTAGGCGAGTGTGTTACACGCTAGGCTACAAGCACCTACCGGCTAGCTTATTAGCTAATGCTGCGGAGAAGGAAGACGACTTGGCCTTTCAGAGTGACCCCAGCAGCTGAAGACACACAGGCTGGGGTCAGAGGTGACGTCGGATTGTTTTACAGCACAAAGTATTTCTGAATGTCGAAACCCCGAAGGCAGCAGGTGAGGCGCAAGTGGCGAAAACGGCCAACTCACATCTCCAAGACCGTCTTCAGCTGCTCCAGCTTGGACTTCTTCTCCTCGATCTCGCAGCCGGTGTGCTGTCCCAGATCGGCCAGCAGCTGTCGGGTGATGTCCAGCACTTCCTGCCGACAGGTCAGAGGACACAGGCTGACCCCTGACCCCTGGACACTCACTTTTAAACGTATTTTTAGGTCTCTAGTTGCTAAACGTTTTCATGCTGAACAGATTAACAGAACGTTAAAATTCACTTCAGCAGGTCTCCTTTGCAGAGTGACTTGGAGGGGGAAGATTAGGTCCATATCTGTCCTTGTCTTTATTCGTCAGACTTTCACTAAAGGACCTCGGTGGCCTTGGGTACTACGTTGTCCACGGAACTCGTAACCGAATGGGCTCTGCTCACCTGAAGCTGCTTGGGCTTCTTCAGTTTCAGCTTCCCAGATTTGTAGCCCCCGTACTTCTCGAAGAGCTCGAAGAACCTGAAACCCAGGAAGAAAAGAACGGTGACGGCGAGATCGGGCCGGGCCGGGGCGGGGCGGGGCGGGGCGTGGAGGGCACGACGCGCGGTGCCAGCCTGAACGCACATTGGATTGTGCACCTCCATCTTCATCTTCTGTTTGGGGGTCCGGTCGCCGTGGCGAATTACAGCGATGACACAGCGGAGCTCCATCCTGCGAACAGAGCGAGGGGCGGCCATGAGGCTCCGAGCGAGCGCCGTTTATACCAGGATGCACCCCGAAAGCGTGTGTACGCACATGGTGCCAGAGGTCGTGGGCACTATGGGGATGTCCTCCGCCTCGGTGGGGATGGACCAGGGGATCTGGAACTGCGGCGCCAGCTCCCTCATCACGATGTTCCTGACAGACAGAGATCGTGAGTACATGGAGGAGAAAAAAAAAACATCTTTTATTAATCCGCGAGGTTCGATTACGGCGAGATCGGTTTACATCGCGCGGTGCATAATGAGAACTAATGGCCGGTCACCCCTCGCTACGAGAGGGAAACACAGCCAGGACCGTCCGTCTCCATACCCCAGGATCTTGGCACAGTCATCGTAGTACTTCATGGAGTTCTTCACAAAGCTGAAGCCGTTGACGTCACAAACGTAAGAGTGGCCGTTTGCCCGAAGAAGGTCAAAGCCACACACGGTTTGCTGAGGGGGGGGGCACGTAAATTTAACTGTTATCTCAGTACAGAACTCCCCTGGCGTACTCTGTTGTAAGATGAAGATTATGAGTTTTAATGACGCCGACCTTGAATGCCAAGCAGACTTTCCGCGCCACCAGCTTCTCCATGGCAGTCAACATGACTGGGTATCGAATCTCCTTCCCCTCGCTGTCCCTCTCCACCTTACCGTCCAGCGCTGGGGACTTGCGCGCCTCTGCGTGGGCGTAGTCTGGACCCACCGTGTAGACCTGCACAGGGTATCAACCATCAAATGGTCTATTTCAGAGTGTGCAGCTGTATCTGACACCCAGAAGATTAACTTTAATGCTGTTTTTATGAACAAAATTTTAAAAAGGGGAGGAGCCTGTATGCTTGATTGACAGCTCTCACACACCTTACTTCTTCATTCTGGACTGTTTAAATCCCTCCTGTCAATGCATGACACGCCCAGATGTAGAGCAGTGTCCATCTCCACCCTTTCTCCTCCATTTCCCTCAGTTCTCTACACTCCTAATACCACTTGACCACACCCACTACCAACACCAACATGCAGGTTATCAGGAGCTTTAATTCCAGTCAACGTGACCACGCCCACTACCGACACCAACATGCAGGTTATCAGGCGCTTTAATTCCAGTCAACGTGACCACGCCCACTACCGACACCAACATGCAGGTTATCAGGCGCTTTAATTACAGTGAACGTGACCACGCCCACTACCAACATGCAGGTTATCAGGCGCTTTAATTACAGTCAACGTGACCACGCCCACTACCAACATGCAGGTTATCAGGCGCTTTAATTCCATTCAACGTGACCACGCCCACTATCAACACCAACATGCAGGTTATCAGGCGCTTTAATTCCAGTCAACGTGACCACGCCCACTACCAACACCAACATGCAGGTTATCAGTGTTTTTTATTCCAGCGAACGTGACCACGCCCACTACCGACACCAACATGCAGGTTATCAGTGTTTTTTATTCCAGCGAACGTGACCACGCCCACTACCAACACCAACATGCAGGTTATCAGGCGCTTTAATTCCAGTCAACATGACCACGCCCACTACCAACACCAACATGCAGGTTATCAGGCGCTTTAATTCCAGTCAACATGACCACGCCCACTACCGACACCAACATGCAGGTTATCAGGCGTTTTAATTCCAGTCAACGTGACCACGCCCACTAACAACACCAACATGCAGGTTATCAGGCGTTTTAATTCCAGCGAACGTGACCACGCCCACTACCATCACCAACATGCAGGTTATCAGGCACTTTAATTCCAGTCAACGTGACCACGGCCACTACCAACACCAACATGCAGGTTATCAGGCGCTTTAATTCCAGTCAACATGACCACGCCCACTACCAACATGCAGGTTATCAGGTGCTTTAATTACAGTGAACGTGACCACGCCCACTACCAACACCAACATGCAGGTTATCAGGCGCTTTAATTACAGTGAACGTGACCACGCCCACTACCAACACCAACATGCAGGTTATCAGGTGCTTTAATTACAGTCAACGTGACCACGCCCACTACAAACACCAACATGCAGGTTATCAGGCGCTTTAATTCCAGCGTTCTGATGGAGGAACGGACATTAGTGAGAATATTCCACACAAAATCCTAGAACTAAAAAAAAAAAAAAAAAAAAAAATTCACCTAAACTGTTCATGAGGTGACAGAAACTGAAAGTGCTGTAGGGTAAGACATGGCGGGGTGTTTTATGACTTATTACCTTCACGTCGGTGCCATCGGTGGGCATGAACTCCTCGTAGATGTAGGAGCCGGTCTTCCTCACGCTGCTCTCCGGGGAGTAAACGCTGCTCCTGCTGCCGATCTGCAACACACAGCGACGGCGTCGGGACCGCAGCGTTCAGCAGCATCACGTGCAAGCGTGTGAGTGTGTGTGTGTGTGTGTGTGCGCACTGGAACAGTGCAGTCGTGATCTGTTCTCCCTCCGGCTGCTCAACCATCTGGAGGGGAATCCATGATGTGACCCCATGTGATGGGTCTGTGTGTGTGTGTGTGTGTATGAAACATAAATAGCCTCTGCTGGAACACTCAGTCATGCGCTATAATTTGTGAGTTTATCACAGGCCTCCCCCTGGGTGGTTATCAGCTCTCAGCGTGCAGGAATGTGTGTGTGCGGTCGTTCGCTGTTCTCACGCGCTCCAGGCGCAGCGGCGGCCTAGCGGTCAAGGATACAAAACCGCCGTAATCGGAATCCCGAGCTGAGGTCCCCTTGATGAAGGTCCCCGGGCGCCTGTCGTGGTGCCCGCTGCTCACCGAGGGTGATGGTTAAATACAGAGGACACGTCTCACTGTGCTGAAGTTTGACAATGACGATGGCTTCACCACACTCACAACAGGAAGTGGCGCCTCACAGCGACATTGAAAACAGACAAGCTCGGTTCAGACCGGCACCGGGCCCGCGGGCGGTCAGCGGGACAGGTGCAGGACTCGGCGGAGCTCTGGGAACGCTCCGGCTCTGAGTGGAGCTTTTCACTTTTCCAAATTCACGTACGACGAAGGAATTCTCAACATCCGCAGGAGATGGAATGCCGGGCGTTTTGTGTGACTGTGAAGGCGTGTCGAGCTGCCCTTGGCGCAGCCGGCGGACGCACCTTCCTGAAGAGCCTCTGGCTGCCTCCGCCCGCCGACGTGGGGAAGTAGATGTAGACGTTGTGGTCCTCGGCGCACACCGGCTTCTCCACGAACGGCTTGGGGAACGCCTCGCCGTTCACCTCCACGTGGTCCTCGCCCTCCACCAGGTTGCACTCTGCAAGCAGACGCGAGGGCCGTGACGCCGAGGGCGGGGCGGGTGACACGTTACAGCGGAGAAGGCGGTGACGGCCGAGGACATCTGTGCCGCTCAGGCTGCTCCGGCTTTCCTCTTTTTATGAGTAACGAAGGCCAGACACTCAAGACTGCTCCACATTAGCGGCTATATTTACCTACAGACCGAAATATCTTCACTCAGGAAGCAGAACTAAACAGAGACGGGTCCGCCGAGCCCGTCCAGCGCCAGGAGGGATTAAACGGGGGGTGCAAAGCAGGCGCCTCACCGTGCGGCTTGTCGGGGTCGCGGTTCAGTATGGCGTAGCGTGGCAGGTCGATGCCTTCTTCCTGGAGGATGCGATACACCTCTCTCCTGAGGAACAGCCAAAAACCACCACTGCCAATAAATACTAATTCCAACATTGAAAGCCCTGATGGAACTGTTGAGAACATGGATTTCTGTAATCTACGAATTCCGAATCCCTACACACGACAAACACATCATCAATGGCACAATTTGGGATGTATTGCTGTACACCAGAATATGAAATATTGAGTCTGTTTTCCATGGGTTCATGTTCACTAATGTCCCATTCACCATGATAACCTGCATGTTGGTGTTGGTAGTGGGCGTGGTCACGTTGACTGGAATAAAAGTGCCTGATATCCTGCATGTTGGTGTCGGTAGTGGGCGTGGTCACGTTGACTAGGAATTAAAGCGCCTGATAACCTGCATGTTGGTGTTGGTAGTGGGCGTGGTCACGTTGACTGGAATTAAAGCGC
Organism: Denticeps clupeoides; assembly: GCF_900700375.1. Lineage (NCBI taxonomy): Eukaryota > Metazoa > Chordata > Actinopteri > Clupeiformes > Denticipitidae > Denticeps > Denticeps clupeoides. The sequence goes on along the minus strand of NW_021630058.1, from coordinate 273,373 downwards.
CTGATAACCTGCATGATGGTGTTGGTAGTGGGCGTGGTCATGTTCACTAGGAATTAAAGCGCCTGATAACCTGCATGTTGGTGTTGGTAGTGGGCGTGGTCACGTTCGCTGGAATTAAAGCGCCTGATAACCAGCATGTTGGTGTCGGTAGTGGGCGTGGTCACGTTGACTGGAATTAAAACGCCTGATAACCTGCATGTTGGTGTTGGTAGTGGGCGTGGTCACGTTCTCTGGAATTAAAGCACCTGATAACCTGCATGTTGGTGTTGGTAGTGGGCGTGGTCATGTTGACTGGAATAAAAGCGTCTGATAACCTGCATGTTGGTGTTGGTAGTGGGCGTGGTCATGTTGACTGGAATTAAAGCGCCTGATAACCTGCATGTTGGTGTTGGTAGTGGGCGTGGTCACGTTGACTGGAATTAAAGCGCCTGATAACCTGCATGTTGGTGTTGGTAGTGGGCGTGGTCACGTTCGCTGGAATTAAAGCGCCTGATAACCTGCATGTTGGTGTTGGTAGTGGGCGTGGTCACGTTGACTGGAATTAAAGCGCCTGATAACCTGCATGTTGGTGTTGGTAGTGGGCGTGGTCACGTTCACTGGAATTAAAGCGCCTGATAACCTGCATGTTGGTGTTGGTAGTGGGCGTGGTCACGTTTGTGTACAAGGGGTATTAGGAGTGTGGCAAATTGGAGGGTAAAAGGAGGAGAAGATAAATACTGTGCTACATGTCGCTTATTAACAAGAGGGGATTAAATTGTCCACAATGAGGAAGTAGGCTGCATGACAGCTGTCAATCATGTCTACAGGCTCCTCCCCTCTTATCCTTTGTTTATAAAATACAATAATTCTGGACTTATTGCTTGATTAGGATGTGGTGAGGGTGTGGCTGTGGGCGTGGCCTTTTGTAACGTCCCTGGACGTACGCTCCCACGTGTTCTGTGTAGCTGGCTGTGTTTTTGTGTCCTGTCTCTTTTAGGTTGACTTCGTGGGAGGAGTTGAAGCAGTCACCTCCACCTATACAAAGTGACTCCGGTCGGTGTTCTGGAGGTCCCCAGGGTCTGCTAGGCCCTTACTGTTTTGGGAGGTCCCCAGCGTCCACAGAGATCTGCAAGGAGCTCCGTTGGGGATCTCATTTGTGTGTCTTGTTGCTTTGTGTGTGTTTATGTGCCCTTTTTGTGAACTTTTGTGCGTGTTTGAGTTGTCCCCTCTGGACCACCCCTTCCTGTAGGTTGTTTTGCTGTCGGTTGGCTGTGCCGAGTCCGCTGTTTCTGTACGCTTTGTTAGGCTGTGGTGCGTGGTAGCCTAGTGGGTGGTAGTGGTAGGCTGGTAGTAGCCTAGTGGGTAACACACTCGCCTATGAACCAGAAGACCCAGGTTCAAATCCCACTTACTACCATCGTGTCCCTGAGCAAGACACTTAACCCTGAGTGTCTCCAGGGGGGACTGTCCCTGTAACTACTGATTTGTAAGTCGCTCTGGATAAGGGCGTCTGGTAAATGCAAAGGTAAATGTGCGTGTAACAGCACCCTCGCCGCGCGGCACCGTACCTGTCCTGTATGTGGTACTGCGTGTCCAGGTCGTTGATCAGCAGCGGGTTTCGGAGTCTGGCGTAGCTCACGGCCTTGTCCAGCGGGAAGCCTGCAGCAGAGCAGAGGGACGATAATTCATACCTTCCCCCGAAATGACACCCCACGCGCTGCAGACGCTGTCATTAGAGCGGCGAGCGGGGCTGCAGTTACATTCTGCCGGAACGCAAGTCAGGCGACGGGGACGGACGCCAACGGGAGACCTTTGGAGTGGAAGGAGATGAGGCAGTCACAGAGGGGCCACTTGTCCACGGGCTCGTTCAGGATCGCGTCCTCGGGGAAGATCACCACCGTGATGTACTCGAAGCGGCACAGCCTCTCCAGGATCTGCGTCATGGGTTTGGACTTGGACTTCTTCATCATGCAACAGATCCCCACCACGATCTGCCGCTCCGGGGGCTGAGAGAGAGACAGAGGACAACATGGAGAACATGTCCACGTTCCCACCACGAAGGACAGTCACACCGCATAATTCATGCTCTCCATTCCAAGCCATGTCACCCTCACCGTGTCGGCGTCCTCGTCGTCCTCGTACAGCTCCATGTCCTCCATGTCCGTCCTCATGCTGCAGACGAGCTCCGGTCCCTCGCTCTCATCGTCCTCGCCGCCCACGAAGAATCTGGGAGCGCCGCGCTGGCTCTCGCCCGGGCTGTCGGCCTCTGACATCACAGACCACGGCGGCGGCAACCAGCCTCAGCATCCCGCCGCGCCATCGTCCCACCCCGGCACGGCGCAGGGGCCCGCGCTCCCACCGAAGCACCTGATAAAAAAAGGACGCGGCCGTCCCGCTGGCAGCTTGCCGGAGGAACGGAGGAGACGTGGCGAGACGTGAAAGCGCGGGAATTAAGCCGAGACCAGCGGGCCGGGTGGGGGAGGAGTCGTGCCGGCAGGACGTTCCAGTCCCGGTTCTCGGCCTTCAGCAGGCGGCATTGCTGAAACCAACAGAATAAAAACGTCCCTTCATTTCCTTCTGAACACGTGTGAACTTACGTTAAAAGAGTGAAAGTGACGTGATTGTCATTGTGAGACACGGTGAAACGTGTCCTCTGTATTTAACCATCGCCCTTGGTGAGCACCGGGGGGACCTCAGTGGTGGCCTAGCGGTAAAGGAAGTGGCCCCAACAATCAGAAGGTCCCGTCCCCACACGCTGCTGCCCGGGCGCCTGTCATGGTGCCCACTGCTCACCAAGGGTGATGGTTAAATACAGAGGACACGTTTCACCGTGTCACCGTGTGCTGCGCTGCAGTGTCTCACGATGACAGTCCCTTCTCTTCACAGGCCACCACTGGCCCCAAGAATACGATGATCACCTTCTCTGTATCTTTACAATTTTACTACATGCGCTGCATCAGCGGCTAATGGACAGTAAATCCCGCCATTTAACACCCCATGAGTGAACACGTCAGAAAATGAAGAATTTACAGCCATAAATTAATTAACCAGGCGGCGCGTTTAATAAGTTCGCTGCTCGCAGTTTATTTAAAGTAAAGCCGGGATTACAGCGTCTATTAAAGCCGCGGCCAGATGCTCCGTCACACCTGTTGGTCGGGAGCCGCGTCGCCTTTTTTTTTACCGTCGCCGGCGTCCGCGTTCCGCTCGTCCTGCGGGTCCCGGCGCGGCCCGCCGCTCCCGCTCCGTCCGCCGGTGAGACCGGACCGCGGCGCCGCGGAGGTAAACAAGTGGCGCCGAGAAGCCGGCAGGAAACACGCAGACGGACGGCTACTCGCGGGGAAAAAACCGCGGCGGCTGCTGACGGCCGCCGCTTCCCTCCTCCGCTGACAGGCTGTTGACGTGAAACCAACCTTGTCGTGGGAAGCCGCGGCCGCGGGCGTCACTGACGCGGGCCCCGACCAATCGCGGCACGGCCCTGCAGGCCTAACGCCCGCCCACAAAACCACGCGACAGCCAATAAGCGGCGAGCATCGTAGGCGCCGAATTCCACAAAACGCGGGCTCCCCCTAGCGGCCAAGAAGAGAAGCACGTTTTTTTCCCCACGTCGAGACGCCCGCGGAAGATCATGTCACCATTCAACATTTATTTGTCCATTTTTGATTGTATATTCTGTAGAATTAGGATGAGCATGTTGTGCAGTTTGCTCTGCGTTTCTCTCATCAGCCTCTAGGTGGGTATGCGGGACAGCCATGCATCAATGTGAATTCACAGGCCACCTTTTGTGGCCTCCTCAGAGTCGGCCCCCGGACTGACGTCAGAGCACCTCTGCCTCTCGCTCTGAGGTTTCCCAGAGGGCCGAGTTCGGCTCTGGTTTGATGTCCATCCCCTCCAGTCCCCCCCCCCCTGCTGGCCTGGATCCCGACGCGAGGCTATGAGCAGCCACAGAGGACGTCTGTGCAGCTTATGAAAAGGTCACTTTACGAACAGCACGGTCAACAACCTACACCAACAAGGCGCCATTTGAGTGGAGTGGAGATGCGGAGCACGCCCAACGGCTCAAACTCAGATGCATGCTAATATATATAATTAGGACATGCGCTTTTCCCAGCCTCCCCATAGACTTTGACATCAGCGGGACGTTTTAGAACGATTTAAATTTAAACCATATGTGAATGGCAGGCATCATGCTGGGATATAGTACTGCATAGATAGCAACTCGAAATGTGAATAAACACTGTTTTGGTTCTCTGACCGGCCGGGTGGGGAGTCCAGCTGTCTCTGATGTACCTCACACATCAAACAAATCGGCCAATCTGGCGAAATCTGCTTATTCGCTGTTGTGGTGGCCTGGGGTAATGAGGCCGACTGTCCGACCTCCACCGCAAGGCCTCAGCCCGGTGCAAACGCTCTCCTTAGAGAAGCCTGACAATGAGCTCCTGAACGGCACCGTCCATTCAGCACGTCCTCCTCCGAAGGGACCTGATATCACCAAGACGTCTCCGGGGATCTTGGAGCCGCAGGCCTGTCAATCAAGAACCGGGTCACTTTCTCGGCCGGCCGCTTGTTTTCATTTAAGTACGACACGCGTATGTATGACAAAATTATGACCGTGAACCGAGCAGCGGAGATTTTTTTAAGCCAGACGACGCGGAAACGCCAGTAAAAATACACAAGCGCCTCTTTTTCTTTCAATAAAGTGTGACCCCGTTCATGCGGCGCCCCAGACCGTAGCGGGGTCCACCGAGAACAAGCTCATAAAAGCGGGATTTAAACCAGGAGGAAAACCCGATTCCACGCAGAGGTATGCATGAAATGCAGCGGGAGCCATGGGTGGGTCGGGGTGTGTGTGTGGGTTGTAAAGATCAGCAGCCCCGCCCCTCCACAAGTAGGGTCTGTGTGTTGGATATAAGGGCGCGGTGTCCTGCAGGTGACCTCTGAACTCCAGAGTTAAACTCGTGATCAGGTGCAGGCCACCATTTCTATATTATTATGCATCTGAATTTCTGTGATGGTGAGATGAAACGCCTCGTGTTTGTCAGTGTTGAGTAATGGCCGCCGGCCCTCGCGCGTTTCCTCTTCGCCTCTTCAGAGGCACTCCGATGTTCTGCTCCCGAGGACCCCCCACCCCAACAAGAACACACTCCGCGCCCCCGGCCGGACAATGCGGCCTTTCAGCCGCTGGCGGGGAAGGAACCTGCGGGCCGGCTGCGGCGCGGGCCCCAGAAAGGCCCCCGCTCCCTCTGTCCCGTGGCAGTAAATGAAAGCGAGAACCATGGCGGCAGGAACAGCCCTTTAAACGGCCCCTCGCACACAATGGCCTGTTCACGTCCAGCAGGAAGTGAAGTAAACAGGCCGGAGCGCGGCGCGGCGCGGCCCCGGCGGGCGCCTGAACAGAAGGGCCGTGTCTCGCCCGATCAGCGCAGAACCCGGTTACTGCTCACCGGGATCTGCTTACGGTGCGAGACTGTGAGGGACACATGTTCCTTTTATTTTAGCATTTGCACGTGTTGAGCACAATAAAACAATAAAATGACAAATAAAAAAAATGGAATTTCCCCTTTAATGATTGAATTGGATGAGCGGGTTTTTAAATTCATGTAGATGTGGGAAAAGAACCACAGCAGAACCATATGAAACATCTACTGGAGAACCTGATGGAAATCTTGGCTCGTGCAACCCGGAGCGTTTCTTTCCCGCATTTGTCCTTCCTGACGAACGTGCACATTTCTGTCCCGGGTTTACTCTGGTACCAGAATCTTATTCGCTTTCCCCTCCGTCACTGAGGCCGTTTGGAAGTTCTGAGATCATAACTGAGTCAAATCAGCCATAAAAAGACCCTCCGGTGGAGAATAAACACAAGACCAAACGAATGGCGTCACTAACGGCTCTGACTTCGGGGCAATGACCAGTTCAATTAGAAGGACCTGAGTCGGTCAGTTTCTCCTAGAAGCTCTTCTCTGGTCCAGGACCTTCTCTTAGACAAGCCCTTCATTAACGAAGCACCATGCAGACAGAGGAGAAGAGGAATTTTCCAACCGCGGAGCGTGCCACGCCCTTAACGATGCCGAAAACAGGCCACACCCGGAATTAGAGTATCTTCGCGTCATCTCAGGAGCATCAGATGGGATCTGTCTAATTCGGAGCTTGTTTGCAGTGTTCACCAGATATAGCACGTTTACATTTGTGGGGCGGTGGCGTCCCGGTCCGCCAAGGCGCCACGGAGCAAAGCACATTTACGCCGTTTACCAGCGTCTTACAATCAGTAGTTACAGGGACAGTCCCCCCCTGGAGACACTCAGGGTTACAATCAGTAGTTACAGGGACAGTCCCCCCCTGGAGACACTCAGGGTTACAATCAGTAGTTACAGGGACAGTCCCCCCCTGGTGACACTCAGGGTTACAATCAGTAGTTACAGGGACAGTCCCCCCCTGGAGACACTCAGGGTTACAGTCAGTATTTACAGGGACAGTCCCCCCCTGGTGACACTCAGGGTTACAATCAGTAGTTACAGGGACAGTCCCCCCCTGGAGACACTCAGGGTTAAGTGTCCTGCTCGGGGACACGATGGTAGTAAGTGGGGTTAGACCTGTAGGTGAACATGCATGAAACGTAAATTCTCATCTGTGCCATTACCTCACCTGACGGAGTACAGCGTGTTGGTGGAAACCCACCCCTCACCTCCCTCTTTTCTCCCCACCTCCTGGCCACGCGCTATTTTCACTTCTCTTCTTTCTCTCGCTCTCTCTCTCTCTCCTTCGCACCTACACACCTCTTGGCGTCTTGCTGCACCCACCCACCCTTCCCTCTGCCAGCTAAACTCCTGTCCCGCCGGAGGAGAGGCTCTTTCTCCACCCCTCAGGCCAGCGTGGACCATTAACAGAGGCGGGAATTGGGATTTATCCGCTACGATACGGTGAGTTCCGCTTCTCTCCACTGAAACAATATTCCTAAGAATCGTATCAGATGTCACGGTGATGCTGGTCGGTGGACGGAACGTCCCGAGCAGCGTAATGTTGAGAGACGAACGGTGAGAGTCGCGATGAGTCCGCTGTCAGCGCCAGGAGGAGACCCTCACCTCAAGCTGCTGTCCCCGGCCAGCTGGCCAGGCCACTTCAGATGGATCTTCAGACCAGTCCTCCAGCGACAGCTCGCACTCGCCGCCCTGATCCTCAGGAAGCTCAGACATTCACACGGACCTTCTCACTTTTCAGCGGAAAAGCTGTAATTACAACTCAATATTTCCGGGATGTTTCCACTCAGGCAGGTGTGATTTTTGGAAAGGGCCCGTGATGCACGTCTCCGTCTGACCGGCTCCCAGCTTCGCTGAAGCTGTCCCAGTCTCAGGTGCTGTCACTCAGGTTTTTAGTGTCCAGTGTCTGGTGCTCTGCCTTCGTATTTGTCACCATATTCCATTTTCGGTGGTTTAATTTTCCTTGCAGATTACGGCACACGTCAGGGTTCAATATTAAGGTCCAGTTGTTTTTTACTGTAATATTTCTCTTTAAACCTTAAGCTTATGAGCCTTGTGACCTCATGTCTTGATCCCAGACTCTCCTCTCCTGGAAAACAGCGCTGACTGAATGTGGATGGTCTTCTTATTTCATGGAAACTCATTGTACGGCGTTAAATTATATTAGCAGTGCAGAAACAAGTCCTGCTTATGCCAGTTAGAAGTGTAGAACCCGCCAAAACCCAAATAAACCGAACCGAACCGAGCAAGAACTCATCGCTGATGCATGCGGAGGGGTAACAATGCACGAGGAGAGAGAGAGTAGACTATCGTCCTACAATCTGCAGGACCGTCTACAGACGTGCGAGTGAGAAGCGGTCACCAGGAGGCAGCAGACGTCCGCCCGTCTGGACATCTTTAAACCTGCTGACACCGGGCCGGAGAGAGTGGGGGAAAAGAGCCGGGTCTGTGCGTTTGAGCAACAGAGCGGTCCTGTTTGGCAGTGAAGAATAAAGCGTGTGTGTCTGAGGGGTGGGGCTTCGGCGCGATTCGCCCAACATTTCCATTCCTTCATTAATCTGCTGTTCTCCACCTGAGCAGGGTCATAATGGCCTGGCTACTGAGCGTGCGACGATTCAGATTATGAATCCCATGGTATTTGACGCCATCTCCTCCACAAGCTTGGACATTACTGTAGTTTTTTTTTTTTAAACTTATTTTGGTCTATTCAAGTGTCAGTCGACTAAACGTTTGAGCATTTTAGTCTTATTTTAGTCAGAATTATCCATGACAATTTTACAATTAAATGTATTTTTTTGGTCATGCAGTTCTATTTAATCCAGCTAATATAGTACCAGTACCTAGTAGAACAGGAAGCAAGTCTTTTAGTCATACCCATTTCCTAATTAAAACAAGGTTATCTTATTATTATTTTATTATTGCCTTATAGACTCCAGACACGGAAGACGTTCTGATTCTTGATGTTCTGTTTCTTTTCCAGTCCATTGTAAAGAACGTACGTGTAAAGGTCCCTTTTTGTCCAGCCGTCTTCTAAACCACCACAAGTATCCTGAAATCTAAATTGATGAAGTGACGTCATCCGCGTGACCGTATGTGAGACACGGGAACGGAAATACTGTATAATAATGTTATGGAAATAACGTCTCGTCTCTTCTCCTTTTAGTCTAATTTCTGTTTCATGAACGACATTTAGTCTAATTTCTATTTGTCTACAGTATTACGGGAAATATTTCATAATAGTTAGCATTTACGTTGCGCCTCATCTTGCTTCGGTTCCGAAGATATTTCGTCAAAAAAATCATTTCATCAGGAATTGTACGTTTAATCAAGCATTGTGGATCCGGGCTGGAACACAGACGCTGTGGTCTACTGCATCTTGCATTTCCTCCACTTCCACCCTGACTGGCCACCGAGGCTGTTTCAGCAGCCCGTGTTCTGACGCGCATGCAGCCGGTGAGACTACGTGAAGCAGCTTTTCCTGCGAACTGGCATTCCTGCAACCGGTCCAGTCCAACTCACCCTGAATGGCTCCATAGAATGACATGTCAGCGGCACTTTCCACTTTCCACTTTCCACGGGAAGTTGCATAAAGGCCTCTTGTACTCCGACAGCCTTTAATTGGCGCACATGTTGACGCAAGGCCGTTTCACGGTGAGAGCCGAGTGCCGTGTGTTCGAGCTGCCGCGGTGAAAGTGTCTGCTTATTTTCATAGTCGATCAGAAGAGAAAACCTCCAGTTAGATGTCAGCTAGATGTCTGCTAATTCATGAACGGGTGAGGGATGATTCCAGGGATCGACAAGTTCGCCAGTGGCCCTGTCAGCAAGACCCCGAGGGGACTGGAGACATGACAGATTTGTGTTTTGTCCGGCAGGTGAACAATGATCTCGACAATCCTGCTGTGTGTGTGGCTGCCGGTGACCACAACCATGCTGTCGTTGGAGGAAATGGCTGATATGGGTAAGACTATCGGCATGAGAAACAAGTGGAATGACGGAACTAGACTAAAACGAGCGCTTCCGTACACATTCTATATATAAAAAAAGCAAGGGTTGGGTTATAAGTACCTACAGATCGAGTCGTGGTCGAGTTCAATGATCTAAGTCGCGTAAAAGGAACCATGTCTGACTGTTCCCGTCCAGCCGACCCGGAGATCCTGAGTGTGAGCATCCCAGCTGCAGCGCCCCTGCGTGTGTTACTGGGCGGGACGCTGGTCCTCCCCTGCTACTTCCAGGACAACACGGTCCACGACCCGGGGGCTCCCACCATCGCCCCCTTATCCCACCGCATCAAGTGGACCCACGTGACCAAGGAGAAGGTCACAGACGTGCTGGTGGCCATGGAGGGCACCGTGCGAGTGGCCGAGAGGTACCTGGACCGCGTGACCATGGTGGGCTACCCCACGACACCGACCGACGCCACCATTAAGGTCACCGAGCTGAACTCCAACGATACCGGCGTGTTCCGCTGTGAGGTCATGCAAGGGATCGAGGACAACCATGACACCATCGAGGTGAAGGTTCAAGGTAATCCTCATGTCTACTTAACGATCTCGTATGTTAACCACCAGACTGAGAAACGTTCATGACCTACTCGGCCACTCTGCACATGCAGGTATCGTGTTCCACTACCGCGCGGTCACCTCGCGCTACACGCTGACGTTCGAGGAGGCGAAGGCCGCCTGTGTACAGAACCGTGCTGCGATCGCCACACCAGAACAACTGCAGGCCGCCTACGACAATGGCTTCCACCAGTGTGACGCCGGCTGGCTGGCTGACCAAACCGTCAGGTCAGTTTGATGTGGACGTGTGGTCTCCATCAGGCTGAGACCAGGTAGAACGTTGAGAACGTTAACCCGCGTTTGCCTTTGTGCTTTCAGGTACCCCATTCATGATCCCAGAGAAGGTTGCTATGGTGACAAAGATGAATTACCTGGGGTGCGGACCTATGGCGTGAGAGAAGCGAACGAGACTTACGACGCCTACTGCTTTGCGGAGAAAATGACCGGTACTACTTTCCACCAAAACTGCGTGCAATGCACATGTACAGGCCTTTTATATGGATCCACCTTAATAAAATGGGAATGGTTGGTGACATTGAACACATTTTATAAAGTTACGTTAAAAACAAGCACACCTATCTCATTCCAAGACTAGGACACCTTTTTTCTACTTTATTTTACCCGTGTATAATCTGTATCTCTTTCATTTACCAAAAAGATGGTGGCAGTATAAATAAACAAAAAAAATAGCAGTAGACGTTCCTCAGATTAGCCAACAAAGCAGGAAAACCACGCTTCTTTCTTTAATAACATTGAGAAACAAAATGCAGTTAATACACGTGCATCACTGATAATAAAAAAAAACAAGCACACCATTGTTTTTCTTGTGAAATTACCAATAAATTTGATGTGTCACATGACCCTCTTCTTACTGAAAAAACAAAAGTTGGATCCAAGATGACCGACTTCAAAATGGCCACTATGGTCACCACCCATCTTGAAAAGTTTGCCCCCTCATATATACTAATGTGCCACAAACAGGACGTTAATATCACCAACCATTCCCATTTTATTAAGGTGTATCCATATTAATGGCCCAACCTGTAAATGAAAAAGAAACCTTTCGTTTCTGTCTGTGCACGTACTAAAAGGTTTAATAGCTTTGCAATTCCCTTCCATCCAGGCAAGGTTTTCTACTCAACGTCTGCAGAGAGGTTCACGTTTGAGGAGGCCGCAGCTCGGTGCTCTGAGCTGGGAGCTCGCTTGGCCACCACCGGCGAGCTCTACCTAGCCTGGCAGGGCGGCATGGACGTGTGCAACGCCGGCTGGCTGGCCGACCAGAGTGTGCGCTACCCCATCAACGTTGCTCGGCCACAGTGCGGCGGGGGTCTGCTGGGGGTCCGCACGGTTTACCGCTTCCCGAACCAGACCGGATACCCCGTCCACGAGTCTCGCTACGAAGCAATCTGCTACAAAGGTAAAGGTGGTAGCGGCCTAGTAAGTAACACCACTGTCTTCCGTTACTACCAGTATGTCCCTGAGTAACAGGCTACGCGGCTTCTCGTCCAGGTAATGGTCATCTCTAAAGTGGACTAACTCTAAACTCTCTCCTGACTGGAGCCTCTGCAGTCACCATAAAACCCCTCCAGATAGTCCAAAATATGGCAGCCCGTCTCTTCTTCAACATTTACATTTACATTTACAGCATTTATCAGACGCCCTTATCCAGAGCGACTTACAATCAGTAGTTACAGGGACAGTCTCCCTGGAGCAATTTAGGGTTAAGTGTCTTGCTCAGGGACACAATGGTAGTAAGTGGGATTCGAACCCGGGTCTTCTGGTTCATAGGCGAGTGTGTTACCCACTAGGCTACTACCACCCCGAAACACACCTACTAGCTACACTCCTGCACGCCCTCTCAGATCTGCACACGAAACCAGACTAAAAATTCCCTCTTCACGGGGTCTCCGATCCCAATCGACTCTGTTCTCCTTCGTTGTCCCTGACTGGTGGGACAACTTGTCCTGCTCCATTCGACTAGCCGAGACTACCACCACCTTTAAGAAGAAGTTGAAAACCCACTCGTTTAAAAGTATTTCAGACGAGTCCAACACTAACACACACACACTCACAAAATAAAATAAAAAAAAAACTCGTCTAGCACTTAACAATTCCCCGGCATGTTCTATTCTTGACAAGTTTGGCCTTATCAGGACTGAATGAGAATTGCTGGTTTCGTCCTCTTGTAAGTCGCTTCGGATAAAAGCGTCTGCCAAGTAAAGGAAAGTAAAGTAAAGTAAGCAAGACACTTATTCCTGAGTGTCTCCAGGGCGGGACAGTCCCTGTAACTACTGATTTTAAGGCGCTCTGGATAGGGGGTGATAAATCTGTGCATTTTTAAAGAGTTACTAAAGTGTATTTCATTTCTTTTACAGATGATGACACAGATGAAGAAGGCTCGGCCCTGCCCACCTCGGACATCCCCATTTGGCAGCCCAGCGCAGAGACAGGTGGGGTCAGTGTTGCCACAGTAACAAGAGTCCCTGAGGTCTTCCTGACAGATGCCACCACTGAGAGTGAGTTGAAAGGGCAGGTGGATACTCTTCAGCCTGAAGTTTCCCCCACCGCATCCGCTCCTGCCACTCAAGCGCCGCTGTCTCCGCCTCCCAATGCCTCTCAATCGATCAATGAGGTTATTGTGAAGGTGACCGCACAGCCAATCAGAGCTGAGACTGGCGATCACACTGGACCGCTCCCGAGTGCAGCTGGTGAGTCGACGATACGGTAATGGACGTGAGGTTTTCTGATCAAGTTGAGGTCATCCGATACGTCTCCGTCCCTTGTCTCAGGCGTGGTGTTCCACTACCGCTCCGGCTCCAGCCGGTATGCGTTCACCTTTGTGCAAGCCCAGGTGGCCTGTCAGAGTGTGGGTGCGGCCATCGCCAGTCCCGAGCAGCTCCAGGCGTCCTATGAGGCAGGGTACCACCAGTGTGATGCCGGGTGGCTGCTGGACCAGACTGTCAGGTAGAGTTGTGTCAGCTAGACAAGGCGAAGACTTTATTTATAAAGCACTTTAACAGAAAGTCCAGTGCTGCACAGAGAATTAAGCATCACATAAAACACACAAAACGATTTAAAATAGGATGGTATCGATACTGTTACAAACAAGACTCCATCCAAACGAGAACGCTTTTCTGTAATAAACTTGCATACACATGAAAGCGTTATCTGAAACGTCGTCGTCCTCCACGCCTGTAGGTGGCGCTGTAACTCCCCGCTCTACCTTGTCTGCAGTGAGTTAAACACGTCGTTGTTCTCCAGCCGTGTCTTTTCATTAGAAATGTGCAGCGTAGAGAGCAAAGCACCGTCCCCACACACTGCTCCCCGGGCGCCTGTCATGGCTGCCCACTGCTCACTCAGGGTGATGGTTAAATACAGAGGACACGTTTCACTGTGTGCACTGTGCTGCTGTGTATCACAAGTGACAAGCACTTCACTTTAAACCTTTTGGGGTTAAAGGTCAGGTTGGAGGTTGGGTTGATACTTCAGAATTCTGCCCAAAAAAGTTGCTCTGGAACCCAGTTTTAGAAAAAAACTCTTCTAGGCCCGATCAGACAGGATTAGTACCTGAGTATCTGATGCTTTGACTTTGGACAGATACCCCATCGTGTCTCCTCGAAACAAATGTGCTGGTGATCTGGAGCACCTGCCTGGAGTGAGGTCATATGGTCTGAGACCAGCAGAGGAGCGGTATGATGTCTACTGCTTCATCGACAAACTTAAAGGTACTGAGAACTTTGCCCGATGACAGAGCTCTTCTCCCCAAGGAAGTCCAGGTCGCTGTAAGTCTGACGATTCCCTCCGTCTCAGGCGAGGTCTTCCACGTGAGCTCGGTCGAGGGCTTTACGTATGACGGGGCTGTGACTGCGTGCCAGGAGAGGAATGCCACCCTGGCATCCACGGGTGAACTTCACGCTGCCTGGAACCAGGGCTTCGACACGTGCAGGGCCGGCTGGCTGGCTGACCGCAGCGTCCGTTATCCCATCAACGAGCCCCGTGAACGCTGTGGTGGGGGGAAGACTGGAGTTCACACCGTCTACTTGCACCCTAATCAGACGGGATACCCCGACTTGCACGCCAGATATGATGCCTACTGCTTCAAGGGTAACTGTGATTTGAAACCAGACATATTAATTGATTTCTGATGTTCTGATCTCGAATGTTTGGTTGCATTATTACTGTTGTAGTGGACCTGCTTGCCCTTCTCAACGAGACAGGACTCAATATAACTGAGATCGAAGAGGAACTGTTCAACGGGACAACGATAACCGACCTTCTGAGGCCTGGTAACCTCTCCCTCTGCTCACGTGAACAAATAAAAACAGATCCAAGGAAGCATGAATGTAAAATGAATTTCCTTTTATTCTCCTGCTTCTCCGTAGTGCCCTCCATCACTGCACCCATCTCTGTGGAGCCTTCTGGTTCCGGTTCTGCTGACATTTCATCTGGAGCCAGTGGTTTCTCTGGTGATCTCTCTGGAAGTGCCAGTGGCTTTCCCAGTGGTGACACCAGTGCCTTTAGCGGGGACATTTCTGGCTCTGGTCTGAGTGGAGACATTTCTGGCTCTGGTCTGAGTGGGGACATTTCTGGCTTTGGTCTGAGTGGGGACATCTCTGGATTTGGTCCAAGTGGGGACATATCTGGATCTGGTGTGAGTGGAGACATCTCTGGATCTGGAGTGAGTGGAGACATCTCTGGATCTGGAGTGAGTGGAGACACTTCTGGATTTGGTGTGAGTGGCTACATCTCTGGATCTGGTCTGAGTGGGCACATTTCTGGATCTGGTCTGAGTGGAGACTTCTCTGGTGACATATCTGGATCCAGACCAAGTGGGGACCTGAGTGGGGACACCTCTGGATCTGCTCTAATCGATTATGTCTCTGGATCTGGAGATGGATCAGGCATTGTTGTGTCCTTCTCGGGAACAGACTCAATTTTATCTGGAGAGGGTTCAGCATCGGGAACATTGCAGGAGGTTGGAGAAGGAAGTACTGGGATTTTGATTTTCCCCTCAGGATCAGGATTATTCAGTGGAGACTTATCAGGATCAGGCAGCTCTTCCGGGATCAGCTCAGAAGAAAGTGGATCATCACTGTATGAGTCTAGTGGGTCCTCTGGAGAAAGTGGACAATTTTCTACCATGTCTTCAGGCTCTGGCTCTAGTGGGGAATTCAGTGGGTTTGACTCTGGACTCTCAGGAGACTCCAGCACAAGCTCGGGGGAACTGGATTTCAGTGGCTCTCAAATTGTTTTCATTGACGGAAAATATGTAGAGATCTCAACTGCACTCAAAGGCGTAGGACAGGAACTGGGTGGAGGCCAGGTGGATTTCAGTGGCTCGGGAACCTGGTCTGCATCAGGATCTGGATCTGGGATCAGTGGGTTTGGAAGTGGATTCGTTGGTGGAGACCTGAATGATTTTGGAAGTGGTGAAATCAGCGGATCAGGACGTGCTTCTGGATTCAGTGAAATCGTGTTCCTGGGCTCAGGATTTTTTGACCACACAGACAGACCTGCAGTAGAACAGGAGGCATCTGGGCTTGTGCACTTCAGTTCTGGGGAGATCAGTGGCTCTGGGGGATCAGGTGACTTCGGCAGTTTTCTCCCCGGAACTTCTCTGGACAGCTCAGAGAGTACAGTGGCCAAAATAACTGAAGCCAGCGTGCTGGTGGTATCGACACAGACCCAGGAGCTGGGAAAAGGCCCCAAGAAGATGATTGAACAGTCCAGTGGAGGTCCTACCAGCAATGTAACACACACCAGTCAAGCACCTTCTGAAAATGAGACGGTCCAGGGACCCTCAGCGCTGGCGAGCAACTTAAGGGCGTCCAAGGATACTCACTCTGATCAGGCAGATCCAGGAATGGTGTCCTCCACCAACGGTCCTCTGTTGACCCTGGTCACCACCTCTGCTCCCGTCACCCTCCTTCAAACCCCAGCTGTCATTCAGGAGCCGGTGGCAGCGGATGGTGTGTTTATAAAATGACAAATTAGGACTCAAACCAGATCTCGAATCTAAATCCTTTCTTTCGTTTTCTCTCCATTCCAGCAGGTGGCGACCCCTGCAGCCCGAACCCCTGCGGCACCGGGGCGTGTTCAGTGCAGGACGGTGTTGGGTTGTGCCAGTGCCCACCTGGCCTGAGCGGGCAGGCGTGCAAGTTGGGTAAGTCACGAAACCCAAGCAGCTGTCCGCCGTTGCCTGACCCCACAGCGTCCCACCCGAGACATTCCACAGGGTTTCCCCTAACGTCGTCTGGCATGAGCGGTCAGCCGTTTATGAAAGTTCTCAGCACGGGGTCACGTGTGGGTCATGTTTTATATGATGCACTAATATGGCTTTCTGGGGGGAAAAGTGCTGATACTGACCCAGCAGGATGAGTCTCACTCGGGGACGAATGCACCTTCTATCCTGCCCCTATCTACGCGAGTCGCAGCGTGCATCTGTGTGGTCGCCGCCAGCATGCTTAACTGTAGGACACAGTGTTTGTCTGCTTTCGCATAACCAGCCGTCCACGCTTGTCCATCCTCTGTGGCTGTGACAAACCAAGGGAGGCAACCAGAGCTGCTGCAGAACGCAGTTTCAAAATGAAACCTTGAGCTTCAGCTGAACAGAAGGGAAGCCATTGTGGATGTGAAGATGCGCTAGCCACAGCTTCTTTTGGACAATGTTCCAGCAGCTCTGATGGTCCTCACGCCGTCTACCCTTTGGTGACCCAGCAGAAAGATGAAAGGGAAGGAAAAACCAAAGCATTTTGTTTGCAGAGGTTGACGTGTGCAGCTCCGACCCTTGTGCGAATGGAGCCACATGTGTGGAGCGTGAGGACTCCTTCACATGCCTGTGCCTGCCCAGCTATGGAGGAGAGCGCTGCGAGATCGGTACGAGGGTGGCTTCAGCTCATCTTACTAACACAGCTCCCGGCAAGCGGTCCGCCCGTCTCCTCCACTTCCAGGTGTCCGCTGAAGTAGAACATTTCGCTCCAAAACATTTCTTTACGGACACACACACACACACACGGCCAAAACCCTGCAGATCTGACCCAGTATAATGTTTCACACACTCTCTGGCCAGCAGAAAAATACATTTTCTGTTTTCCACCTTCTTAACTTTGACCTCCCGTGGGCCCACATAACAATGGAGATACATCAGCTTCGTCATCAACTAAATGGACCATCTCCTTCTTCTTCCAGAGGTCGTATCTCGGTGCTGAATGGATTTTACTTTGCATGCCAAGCCAGTTTTAGCTGCTAAAGGGTTTTTTTTTAGCTTTAAATCTTGTACTTTGGACGATTGGATGCTGAAGGTCGTCCCCATCCATGGGCCACGTGGGTGTTAACTGCCTTCCTGCTCCTTGGTGATGCTGTAGATGAACAGACCTGTGAGGAGGGATGGATTAAATTCCAGGGCAGCTGCTACCTGCACGTCCCCAAGCGGGAGACCTGGCTGGACGCCGAGCAGCACTGCAGAAGCTTCAACGGCCACCTGGTCAGCATTGTCACCCCTGAAGAGCAGCATTTCGTCAACTGTAAGTCCATTTGGAAATTACGTAAAAAATAAAGGCCCGATCCGGCCATTGCTGTGTGTATAACCCCAGTTATATAAATTACGTAAAAAATAAAGGCCCGATCCGGCCACTGCTGTGTGTATAACCCCAGTTATATAAATTACGTTAAAAATAAAGGCCCGATCCGGCCACTGCTGTGTGTATAACCCCAGTTATATAAATTACGTAAAAAATAAAGGCCCGATCCAGCCACTGCTGTGTGTATAACCCCAGTTATATAAATTACGTAAAAAATAAAGGCCCGATCCGGCCACTGCTGTGTGTATAACCCCAGTTATATAAATTACGTAAATAATAAAGGCCCGATCCGGCCACTGCTGTGTGTATAACCCCAGTTATATAAATTACGTAAAAAATAAAGGCCCGATCCGGCCATTGCTGTGTGTATAACCCCAGTTATATAAATTACGTAAAAAATAAAGGCCCGATCCGGCCATTGCAGTGTGTATAACCACAGTTATATAAATTACGTAAATAATAAAGGCCCGATCCGGCCATTGCTGTGTGTATAACCCCAGTTATATAAATTACGTAAAAAATAAAGGCCCGATCCGGCCACTGCTGTGTGTATAACCCCAGTTATATAAATTACGTAAAAATAAAGGCCCGATCCGGCCATTGCTGTGTGTATAACCCCAGTTTTGCATGTCCGTTTCAGCCCATGCAGAGGACTACCAGTGGATTGGTCTGAATGATAAGATGGTGGAGAATGACTTTCGTTGGACAGATGCCACTCCTCTGGTGAAGTTATTGCTTACACTCATCATTAAAAATGAATCTGTTTCTTCAACGTGGCAAGAATGAGCTACTGAGCTGCTTCTCTCCTGCCGTCACTCACCTTACAGCAATACGTCAACTGGAGGCCGAACCAGCCGGACAACTACTTCAACTCTGGCGAGGACTGCGTGGTCATGATCTGGCATGGGAACGGCCAGTGGAACGACGTACCCTGCAACTACCACCTGCCCTTCACCTGCAAGAAGGGCTCAGGTACGGCGCCGGGGCTGAGCCGGGCTGAGCCGGGCGCGGCCGCGGCCGCGGCCGCAGCCGTTCCTGCTTCCTCTCTCACAACTCGCAGCTCTCTCCTTCTGCAACAGCCCGCAACCTTGGCGTAACAATAGACAACCAACTCTCCTTCTCAACTCACATCAGCAACCTTTCCCGCTCATGTAGATTCCTTCTCTAAAATATCCGACGAATCCGTCCTTATCTGTCAACCCAGGTCACCCAACTACTGGTTCAGTCCTTAGTAATCTCACGACTGGACTACTGTAACTCCCTTCTAGCTGGTCTACCACTATGCACCATCCGACCTCTATAACTAATACAAAATGCAGCAGCACCTTCCCAAGTTCTCCACACCGCCCCTCTGCTACGTTCCCTCCACCGGCTCCCAGTAGCTGCACGCATCAGGTTCAAAATACTGATGCTGGCCTACAAAGCCAAACATGGAGTAGCACCATCCTACCTCACAGCCCTTATTACACCTCGCACTGCACCTCGTATACTCCGAGCCTCCAGTACTGCTCGCCTGGTCCCTCCATCTCTGAAGGTAAAAGGAAGACGCTCATCTAGACTCTTCTCCGTCTTGGCCCCTCGGTGGTGGAATGAACTTCCCCTCGAGGTCAGAACAGCTCAGTCACTGAGCACCTTCAAACGACAGCTCAAGACCTTCCTCTTTAAAGAATATTTAGATTAAATTGTAATTTTCTTGTTGTCGAACTTTGTGTACAGAATCTACAACAGAGTGAATAAAATAGATGTATTCATAGTTGGGGTCCTAGTGAACCGGAATTGATCTCTTCATTGATGGTAACTTGAAAGCACGTTGTAAGTCGCTCTGGATAAGGGCGTCTGCCAAATGCCGTAAATGTAAATGTAAATGTCCTCCCTCCACTAGCGCTCTGCGGCCCTCCTCCCGAAGTGGAGAACGCCCGCATGTACGGCAACAGGAAAGAGCGCTACCAGGCGAACTCGGTCATCAGGTACCGGTGCCACGAGGGCTTCACTCAGCGGCGCTCTCCGGTGGTGCGCTGCCTGCCTGACGGCCGGTGGGAGAAGCCGCAGGTGGAATGCTGTGAGTTAGAGTTGTTTTCGGTGGCCCGTCTTTGTTTTAGTTTTAAGTCTAGTCTTTGCTTCAAGTGGTCATTTTAGTCTTTATTAGTCTTCATTCTAAAATTCGGAGCATTTTAGTCATATTTTAGTCAGAATTATCTATGACTATATTAGTCTAGTTGTAGTCAATGAAATTTATTTTTAAGTAATGTAATTCTATATAACCAAGTCAATATAGTACAAGTGCAGAGAAGAACAGACAAAAACAACATTTTCTTGAAGTCAAACCCATTTTATTATTAAAAAATAATCTTTACCTTATAGACTCAAGTTAGGAGACACAGGAAATTCTACATAAACAAGAGGAAATAAGGTCTCATCTTATTTTTGGCAATGAGAATGAGGAGACATTTTAGTATAGTTTGTAAACAATATTTTGTCTCATTTTTATTCACCAACAATAGTTATGGTTAATAGTTGTTATAGTTATTGTCACATGACCAGCATTTCTTTGTTTGTTTGTTGATGATGAAGATATTTTGTCAGACTTTTCGTTGAAGAACCAACACTACTGTGAGTTTTCATATGTTACACTGAACATGCTCCAGCTGAGAAACAATCCAGTTACTGCAGGTTTCAAGACAAAGAACTGCACCCTTTTTATTACGTGGATAATGCTAATTTGTGATTTATTCAACAAACATCACAACAGAGCAATTAGCAATTAGATACTGAATCCCATTGCAGTACCTCAGGGTTCAATGCTTGGTCCATTCTCAGTTCCTCTTTAGAACCAGTTGAGAACATCCAGTACACATGGCACTGATGCAGATTTGAATGTGTTATTGCTGATTCCATTAATTGGTTCTTTCTGTTTTCTTTTTTCTAGCTAATTTCTTCCACTCCAGAAGTACCAGGACTCTATCAAGATCAGCACACAGACATTCCAGCTAAGCAGAATTAATGAAGAGAGATTTTAAAAGCTAAAGTGATTATATATATGTAATTATAAATTATAATTATGATTATAAATATATAATATATATGTTCATTTTAAGTGCCATTCCTTACAGTTTAAGGATATTGGCTTGTACGAGTCCTGCTGGCCATTGGTTCAACATGTTGTGACCAATGCAGTCACCCAATTTGTTTAAAACACATGACGTTCAACTTGATTTTATTTACTTTTCAGTAGGTTCATTTTGCATTATTGTTTCATACACAGAAAAAAATGGCTCTTGGCTCACAAACATCTAGCAGTTACACCATTCACATTCAGATCTCAGAAAGTATCGGCCATTTACAATCCATATCTGGTACGGTCTTTTTCTGATGGTTTGGTTATTTGCCCCAGTATTCTCTTTATTATATCTGATTTGTATTGAACGTTGAATGTGAAATGTCCTCAGAGCCATACAGTCTAATTTGTATATTTAAGTGACACTGAAATGTGTTATATAGAACCGTTTTTTTTTTTGTGATAGATTTTGTGTATGGACGACTGTGATGAAAACTTCCCTTATTCATGACGGCTTTTTGCATCACGCATCAATGTCAGATGGAGGAGGCAGGCCACACTATGCTGGACTACAGAAAAGTTGCTGATTGATGATTAATTTAGTTGATAATGATAATTTGATTTGATTTATTTGATGATATTTGACATTGACTGATGTCATCAAAGACAACAAAGCACATTTAGTAAAACTGAAAGGAGGACTACCTGTCACACCCTCCCAGTGCTATTATTAGAAAACGCTCGGCTAGGTGCTCCTTTAATTGGATACACATCTTCTTTGCACATGAGTGAAATCCAGGGCTTCTTTTTATTGCACACGAAGCCTCTCTGATTCTCATCTTCATCAGGAGGAACTACAATGAATCGCGCTTCTATTTAGATTATTACTGCCTGCATCTGTAGAGCTTGGTGCATTGATTCTGCGCTGGAATGATGGTTACCATGCTACATCCAGAGAATAATGTGAAATGCCATTTATTTATTCATTTCTCGTGACGGTTGGACCTGAATGGCTTGTCCTGCAACATTGTTCCATTTTAATTCAGCATATAATTCGGCAAAAAATCCATTCAAGTCCAACAGTGAAGATCCTTTCTTTTGCTTGTGTGGTTGCTGAAATCTCACCAATGGCTGTGCAGGGCATGGCATGACCTCGGGGCCGGGACCACCCAGCTTTTTAACATTAATGTTTAATGTCCATGTCTCTTCACTGGAGGGGGGCGGTGCCCCCGACTCAGCGCCTTCCTCAACTTTACCGAGAGCCGGACTTCCTTCTCTGCTTTCTCGAGATGCGAGGCGTCTTGTTTCATCTGACTGTATTAGCTTCTGATCAGCGTTTGTGTTCATTCATTTATATGTTGGGACGTTCAGCACAGCAACCTAATAAAACGACCCAGTTATCCAGCTGGAGGAGTCTGCTGGCCTACTCATTCACACGTACGTGCTGGAGAGGTGGGGACCGCTCAGGTGACTGGAACAGGCCGTCTTTGACTCCCAGGAATTATATAATGTGTTTGCCGAGTGGGTGGAGTGGATGCGGCGGTGTGAATCGAGGGCTTGTGTTCTCCGTGGTGGACAGCAGTGCTGTGGCGGCATCTCCCGATGCTCGGTGGAGCGCCCCCTGCTGAACAGGCTCGGTAGAGGGCCACGATCCGGCAGTCAGTGGGATCTTCTCCGTTAAAATCGTCAGCGCTGATTAGGGCGCCAGGTCAGAAAAAAACACACGAATGCATTTTGTCTGGTCTGGAAATGACCAAAAGAAAAACAAACTACATTTTAATCCAAAAAAAGCTCCCCCTTAGGGGTCAAATGTCATGCCATGTGGATGATTTGTTGTGCATTAAAAGTAAGTAATAAACTGATTTCTGCTGCATTGCGACCAGATGTGATCAGGGTAAAGAAACTGACATTGAACACTATCCTATAACATGTAACCACTTTATTGATTACTTAAGGTAGGACATACATATTAAAAATGTAAAAAAAAATCATTAGTACACGTCTACAATATATAATAAGAAATGCAAATACACATAAAAAAAACACATCTCTGCAATCCCCAGACAACTGAATCATCTAAATTAGAAATAGTAGAATTAGTGGTAAAAAGAGCAGAGAAGCGTTGGTGTGTACACACACACACACACCCAACGTTACGTATAAAACGGTGCGTTCTAAGCCTATAAATGATTATATGAGCGCGCCGCTTTCTAATTAGCTGGTCATGTGACGGTTGTGGTTGTGGAATTATGGGAGCTATAAATGTGTTCTTGTAAGATGTGTCACTGGATGTTTTTTGACTGGACTTTCTATAATATTGCGTTTTTTAGGCTTGAAGCCCCTGATGTGACTCCATTGATGATCTTGGGGTTGGGGGGGGCAATGGCCTTAAAAGTCTGGGGTCACCACAGGGACCGCAGACATCTGGACACTGCCGAACTGAAAACACACACGCACACACTGTGCAGAACAGTGTAATGACATTACACAATCAAGACAGGCCACATCTGACCATAAAACAACTATTTCGGCAGTTCCTTCCAGCACAATTAGCCTGCGGTGGAATTCTGGATCTGCAGCTTGACGTTAGGTCAGGTCAGCACCAGCACAAGCCCAGCAGATCCAGTGCAAGAACCTTTTAGAAGCCGTACGGTTTGAGTACAAAATGAGCACAGCATGTATATTAAGAAAATTATCAACACGACGAGATAAAAGCTGGACCATCTAGACGGGGCGTGTGGAGCAAATCTCTCCTCCGGTGCAGTGGGGTGTTCACTCGTTGCAGCCGAGCAGCTCCATGCGCACGGTGATGCGCTCGTTCCACACCCACGGCAGGAAGCGCACCAGGCGGGCGTAGAACGGGGGGGTCGAACATGTTCTTCTTGTGTGTGTTGTTGTCGATGTTCCCCTGGAAGATCTGGGTGGAAGAGGGGCTTTCATCAACCGGTTGCCGAAGACCCCGGAGACCGGTGGGTCTGGTGGGACCTACCTTGTCTGTATTGGTGGTCACATCCTGCACCACCTTCCACGCCTGCCCATCGTCACTGTACGCCACTTTGAAGGCCGACACAAACTGGACGACCCCAAAATCCTTTGCTCCCTGGGTGATGATGCCCGTTATGCGTTTTGGAGTGTCCAGGTCCACCTGTCACATGGCATGAATGCTGCTTCACGTATTTCATGTTAAACAGACATTTATATTTACAGTATTTACCAGACGTCCTTATCCAGAGTGACTTACAGTCACTAGTGACAGGGACAGTCCCCCCCTGGGGACACTCAGGGACTTCCAAACCCACCTGCAGCCACTCGGACTGGTTGTTGGAGGCGGCTGACCAGGCGTTGGTCTTGCCCTGCCGGTCGAGGCGGGCGTAGTGCGGGAGCCACGTGAACGTGTCGATGCCCCAGGTGCGGTGGGCGCTGGACGCCGATACCTTCTCGTCCGAGATGAGCCGCGACTTCATGCCGAGCGTCTCCGTGCAGCCGGCCGTGTTCGAGTACACTGCGGACAGGGGACGGACAGCGGCGTCAACGCCACGAGAAGGGCAGGAGAGGGCAGGGGCGTCCGTTGCCATGGTTACCGTTCAGCTCGCAACCCATCAGCTCCATGCGCAGCGTGCAGGCTTTGCGACAGATCACGGGTACGATGCGAAGGAACTGGGCCACGATGGGCGGGTCAAACAGGTTGGTCTTGGTGCCGTCGTTGTCTACATTCCCGACAAAAACCTGTAAAAATGCGTCCGCGTTCTCATCAGCCGTCCCTCATTAACACACCGAACACGCCGAGCCGGTTTATTACCGACGCTTCGTTTAATAAAACCACACGGGCGAATTCACAGACTGTGTTTCCCACAAATATTCCTATCACGCCACTTTCGAGTCATTTGAAGGTCATTTTTAGGCATGTCAATTTAAAAAAAGGGTCAGTGGTGGCCTAGCGGGTAAGAAAGCTGCCCCGTAATCAGAAGGTTCGAATCCCGATCCGCCAAGGTGCCACTGAGCAAAGCACCGTCCCCACACACTGCTCCCCGGCGTCTGTCATGGCCGCCCACTGCTCACTCAGGGTGATGGTTAAATGCAGAGGACAAATTTCACTGTGTGCACTGTGTGCTGTGCTGCTGTGTATCACATGTGACAATCATTTCACTTTCACTTCACTTTCACTTGTCAATTTAAAAAAAAGTTTTAATTGGCTAAATTCAGCGGCAACGTTGCTTGCTGCTCAGCAGACACGCCCACCCTCACAGTCACATGGTCCGGACGTGATATTTGAGTGTCAGGTGAACCGTGGATGCACCTTGTCCTTCTTCTGGCCCTCGCCCCTGAAGACGGTGTAGCTCTTCCCGTCGAAGCTGGACGCCACCTTGAAGGCCTTGACGAACTCGGCGGTTCCCATGCGACTGGCGCCCTGGGTGATGATGCCGCTCAGTCGCATCTTCTTCTGCAGGTCGATCTGTGGACCGAACCCCACCGTCACGCGCCGATTTCAGACCGTACCGGGCCTGGTCCCCGTAGAGCAGGTCAGCTCACCTCGATCCACGGGTTCTTGTCGTGGGGGGCGGAGCTCCAGGCGTTGACGATGCCCTGGTTATTGAGGCGGGCGAGTTCAGGACCCCAGCGCTGCAGGCCCAGGATTCCGAAGTGCACCGAGGAGGCCGAGATCTGAGACTCGTCTATCGCCCCGCCCTCCATGCCCAGGAGGGAGATGCAACCTGGAACACGCACACACACACACGTTACTCGCGGGCGGAGACGTGAGGCGGAGCTGGTGGAGCTGGTACTCACGCAGCTGGCACTGCTTGCCCACGTAGGGGGACTGGCACTGGCAGGCGTAGTCCCCGTCCAGATCCCGGCACACTCCTCCGTTCTTACACGGCTGCCCCATACAGTCGTTCACGTCTGCACAGCGAACACGGGGGACATTTTACCGCTCCGCCCCGTACAGCGGGGCAAATAATTACTTCATCCCATGACCATTTTCACCCACTCACAAAGAATCGATCAGTCTATCATTTCATGTTGATTCGAACAGTGAGAGGCAGAAAAATAACACAAAAAGCCCAAATAAGTTTTAAAAAGTTAGAAATTAATTTGCACTTTCATGAATTAAATAGGTATTTGATCACTGATCAATCCGAGGTGCCACTGAGCAAAGCACCGTCCCCACACGATGACGTCAGGGAGAAGACTGTGGAACTACACAAGGCCAAACAGTTGGTTCGACTATTCATAAACGGAAGAACCATGAAATGACTGCCAGTCTACCTCGGTCTGGAGCTCCACGCAAGATCTCACCCTGTAGAGTTTCAATGATCATGAGAACGGCGTGGAACCAGCTCATTTTTTATTTAAAATGATCTCAAGGCAGCTGGAACCACAGTCAGTAACACAGTACGCCACTGAACATCTGCGTGGCTCAGAAGAGGACCGGGTGGAAGTGTTGTGGTCAGGTGAGGCCAAAGTCGAGCTCTTTGGCATCAACTCAAGTCGCCGTGATCGGAGGAGGAGGAGACCTGCCGGAGAAGAGGCACATTAAGGTCCTGGAGCGGCCTAGTCCGTCCCCAGACCTTAATCCACACAGAAAATCTGTGGAGGAAGCTGAAGGTTCGTGTCTCCAAACATCAGCCACGAAACATTGATGACCCGGAGAGCTGAAAGACAAAATCCCGTCCAAGACACGTGCAAACCTTGTGACCAAATACAAGAAACGTCCCACCTTTGCCGCCATCACACCAAATTAATTTATAACTTGTTTGAAACGCATTTTTCTGGATTTTGTTGCTATTGTTCCGTCTCTCGCCGCTAAGATAATCCCACCGTTGACATTACAGACTGATGCTTTCGAGGACGGCTGCCATATGGGATCAGCAACCTGGCACCTTCACAGTAGAAGCAGGAGTTGAATCAACACCACCCACTATGTCCCATGACCTCAGTTAAGGCAGCAGGATGAGTGTCATGGCGTCGGAATTTGGAAGGGATTTCAGTGGGATTTGGAGACGTCAAACAAAACTCGTCCCAGTGTGTTTCCATGCTTGTTTTACAGATCTCCCCAACGTGTATACAATGCCTAGTGGGTAACACACTCACCTATGAACCAGAAGACCCAGGTTCAAACCCCACTTAGCACCATCGTGTCCCTGAGCAAGACACTTAACCTGAGTGTCTCCAGGGGGGGACTGTCCCTGTAAATACTGACTGTAAGTCGCTCTGGATAAGGGCGTCTGGTAAATGCTGGAAATGTAAATTTAAGTGACTCATCTACCCTGTTATGTAGAGGAGATTACGGAGACAGATGAGGGACACTCGTCCTCAGAATATGTTGGACATGACGTGAGGGGCGGAGACAAGTGAGTGTTTCTGGCAGGTCTACCGTGTCCTGCCACAGGTCATTGTGGGTCAGCATGTTCCAATTGAGCGAACGACGACGGTGGACTACTTCTCAACATCTGGAATTATCCAGCTAGTACGCGGACGTTCACTTCGCTGCTTGGAAAGTTGATGGGACGGCAACTTTGGACAATTTATTTCCCAGTGAATTTGTGACAATAACTGATTTTCTACATTTTACATTTAAGGTATTTACCAGACGCCCCTGATCCAGAGTGACTTACAACGTGCTTCCATGTCACCATGGATGAAGTGGTCAGTTCTGGTTCACTAGGACCCCCAACTATGAATACAACCTTTTTATTCACTCTGTTCTAGTTTCTATACAGGAGTCAGACAAGAAGAAGGTTACAAGTTCTAAAGAGGAAGGTCTTCTCTCACATCCATTAAAGTGTGTTAACGTGCACGTTTTCACAGAGTTGCATAACCAATTCAGAACTGTTCCGGTGGCCTAGTCGCCATCTCTTTTTGATCATGCAGCTCATCTGAGACGTATTCAGCGCGAAGCAGCATGTTCAGCTGATAATGACCTCCACCGAGAAGAAGTCTAAAAACAGAAAGCGTCACTTCCAGAACGCTCAGCGGCTCCGCCCCTTCCAGCGATGGCTGTTTTGGCTGGAACAGAGGGCTGCCTATATTTATCTGGGCTTTAGAAGAGCCCAGCAGACACACGCAAGCGCTAATCCGAGCGGCAGACGAGCGTCAGACGCCTCGCCGCACCTAAGATGATAAATCCCTCCCGAGAGGCCGCCAGCCTCCGGTCCACATTCCCCAAGTGTATAAACCTCGCCGTGGTGTATAAACGAGCGCTTCGCGGGTCGGAGGTCAACTGCCGACCCACCACACACCGGGGCCTGCGTGAGTGGCTCTTTTCTCCTTCTTTGGTGGATTTTTTGAGACTGCAGACGGTTGTTATGGCAACAAACAACTGACATTCTTTTCATTCATACGTAATAAATGTGTGAAACGGCTATTTATGGCCATATGCACACAAATTAAACATGCAGACTTCAAACAAAGGACTTTTCTAGCATGGTCTCCCAACAGGTACGCCACAGCGCAGCACACGGTGACACGGTGAAACGTGTCCTCTGTATTTAACCATCACCCTTGCTGAACAGGCGCCCGGGGAGCAGTGTGTGGGGATGGCACCTTCATCAAGGGGACCTCAGTGGCACCTTGGTGGGTCGGGATTCGAACCCGCAACCTTCTGATTCTGGGTCCGTTTCTTTACCCGCTAGGCCACTACAGTCCCAAACAAGCGTCAAACGTGTCGCATAAAATGAACATGTAATAAAAGTATGGAGAGAAGCCTTTAATAAAATGTTCCTCTGAGCCACGACAAGCTACGTGGAGACAACATGCTCCTCGAAGTTCACGTTCCTCCGTTGTTCTCCGTTGTTGTCCCTGGCTGGTGGAACAACCTACCCTCCTCCACACGACTAGCCGAGACTATCACCACTTTTAAGAAGAAGGTGAAAACCCTCTTATTCCAAAAATATTACAGATAAATTTAACACATACACATGCATACACATTTAACAAACAAATACAAGATGTATAAATACATTATAATTTTTCTTAGTCTAGCACCCAACACTCTCCGAGCATGTTCTTCAATGACAAGTCTAAGCCTTATCAGGGCTCTTAGTTTGTATACTTGATATTCTATAGAAATCGAACGAGAATTGCTGGTGTCTTCCCATTGTAAGTCGCTTTGGATAAAAGCGTCTGCCAAATAAAGTAAAGTAAAGTAAAGTAAAGTAAACGTTCACGGAGCTGGAGCAGCAGGAAATGGAAATACTTCAGCTGACGCCCCTTCAGCAGAAACCTGCACTTCGTCCTGTGCTTCAACTAAGAAGACCTGTCCCAGTTGTCCCAGGTGAAGCTTTATAACACCAGAGGTAGACATTTGTATCTATTTTGGTCTCCGCTTTTCCGTCAGCAGATGTCGAGATCTTGTGGGGTTCACACCGTAAACAGGTTTTATAAGAGCTTCTACACACTCACTGATCTGGCAGTGCGGGCCCTCGAACCCCGGCTGGCACTTGCACACGTACTCGCTGAACACGTCTCCCCTCCTGGTGTGAGTGACGACCTCACACGCGCCGTCGTTCCTGCAGGGGTTCGGACTGCATGGCCCTGCGGGAGGAAGGTCAGAGGTCAGATTCGCCTGAACCGCGACCGCTCGCTCGCCTTGGTTTTGTGGTGGGCTCACCGTTCTCGGTGGCGTCGCACGTGTCCCCGGTGAACCCGTCGGCACAGATGCAGAGAAACGGGTCGTCACCGACCCCCGTCACACACGTCCCGCCGTTATGGCACTTGTTCACCTCGCAGTAGTCTCCTATTTAAAAAGAAGGAAGAAGACTTGTGCTTAAAAAAAAGTTAAAGGTGGGGAAAGTGCAGAAAAAAACCCTAATTTTGTGACGAGGAGAGTAAGTACGGTGTTAAAATCACGTACCGTCGGGCTGCTAAATTAAAAAAACATGTCAGAAACTTTGTTGGCAGGGTTTGACCCCTTGACCTTGCGACTGGCCCTACGTATGGCGTCTGGGCTGATTTAATAAGGGCGGAGCAGCCATGAGGCGTCTGTTCTGCTGCCACGTCACATGGCGAAAGGAGCCGGCGGGTCGGGCCCAGACAAGAACCCCTCATTAAAAACAAAAAAACACCGCTCACGAAACCCTTGCCTAGAAAAAGCTGGCCGTGACCGTGGGAACGGAACAGAACGGTCCGGACGCCCGAGCTGGACCGGCCTGGTCCCAGAGGTCCACTGATCTCCTTACCGAACCGGGTGGGCGGGGCTCGGCGATCTCATTAGCATGTATAACGGTCCCTTGCCCCTCCACAACATTAAACCACCAAAAAACGAGTATATTTCACAGCCGTATTCATCTGTCCTGCGGCGTGCAGAGAACAAATCTGACCCGACGCTTTCCGGAGTGAAATAAAACCACGAGATCCGTATAAAAGACGTATATGTGTAAAACTTGTTAACGCAGATGTAGATGATAAAAGGAAGTGGACGTGTGGACGGAAACTCACCCCTCGCCGCGGCCGCGACGCAGACCAGGAGCAGCGGCAGAGGAACGCGGAGCTTCATGTCTGCGGAGTCCGAGTCGCCGCGGCGAATAGCGAGTAAAGCCGCCCGGAGGATTAGGTCCCTTCCCAGTCATCCCTTCATCCGGCCTCACCCAGCCACTCGTCACGCAGCACAGTCGGCACCTCAACTAGTAATTAACAGCGACAATTATTACCAAATCCGATCAGTCGTGCTATTATTATTATTATTTTTTTTTATTATTATTATTTTTCGGCTTG
The DNA here is from genome assembly GCF_900700375.1 of Denticeps clupeoides. Classification (NCBI taxonomy): domain Eukaryota; kingdom Metazoa; phylum Chordata; class Actinopteri; order Clupeiformes; family Denticipitidae; genus Denticeps; species Denticeps clupeoides. Next base: position 243,018 of record NW_021630058.1, on the reverse strand, counting down.
ATAAATTTGATTTGTAAAATGTCGCACTTCTCTGTTGGGTCCATATAATCAGAAAAATGTCAAGGTGAATAATGAAACGTAATGATGAAAACAATTATAATAATCAAAAGCTGATTTTTACAATGACGACGCAAGAAAGAATTTTTTGAAATATATATTTTTTTAATCTACACCACCTTTTCTAAACGTTTCAACGTTTACAGATCAGTTTAAGTGAAGGGGAAGAGGGCAGTGACGGCCCCATGATCGGAAGGTCGCGGGTTCGAGTCCCAAACCGGGGTCCCCTTGATGAAGGTCCCGTCCCCACACGCTGCCCGCCAACGGTGACGGTTTAAATACGGGGGACACGTTTCACAATACTTCATTATATAACCACCGTTTCTATTTTATAACGTTTCGGAAAGACGTCCATTACTTGTTTATCTTCCAGAGGCTCGTTCGGTAAATAACGACGTGACGTCACGTCGACGTCGTGACGTGGCGCGCCGCGGCCAATAGGAGCCGCCGCATCCGAACGAGGCCGCGTCTCCAGCAGGAAGTGAAGTCCGCCCCTCTGCGGTGTCCGGTTGCGCGGAAGGCGAGGAATTCGCTGGCAAACCGCGGGTGGCGAGTGGCGCGGACGCCGAGCCCGACGTCGCCGTCGTCGCCGTGTTCGCCGCCGTCGTTTGAGGTTCCGCGGCGAGATGGAGCGCGAGTGTCGCGCCGGGGCGGAGCTTCCGTAGGCCGACCTGGTCCGAAGCGTGAGTTCCAGGTACCCGAACACGGACCCTCGGTGGTACAGATCAGCACAGCCGAGACTGGGCTTTTAAAAAATAAAACTAAAATAGATAATAATGATATATAATATATGCAGCTAGCTTAAAACTAAAAAGAATCTGGAGTGCTGCATATGTGACATTTATTTGGTGTTATTGTGAGAGTGAGGAAATTAATCACATATTTTCGTGTTTCCGTTCGGGGACGTCTGGTCAGCGAGGGACCGACTGACGGTTTGACCTCTCGCCTCAGGTCTGACCGGATCACTGTGAGCGGAGGAGCCAGAGGAGGAGGAAGCGGGCCTGTCGGTAGCCGGTGAGGAATCTCTCCTCCCGCGTAGCTGCATGTTGGTTCTGTAAGCCTGGTGGGGGACCCCGCCTGGCACCAGCGGGCAGAGATGTGTGTGTTTGTGTGTGTGTGTGTGTGTGTTTTCAGCCTTCCTGAGCCCAAAGCGGGTTGGATTTTAACAGCAGGAGGAGGACTCGGGTGTCTGCCCCCTTTTCACAGCCGATTTCCACCGGACCGTTGCTGATTATGACACGTAGTCGCGAAAAAAGAAAAAAAAGTTAATATCGGGAGGGAAATTACACGTCTTCGCGCTTCACGCTGGTGGATCGTAACCAGGTTGTAAGTAGAAGTTCGGAACGGCCTGTAAAAAGGAATCGCCTCCAAAATTCGGGTGAAGGAGGGTCAAGAGGGTCAGGGGTCGGCAACTTTACAGAGTCGTTTTTACCCGGTTTCTTATTTTTAAAGATAACACTGCATGTAGTACTTTACTGTTATGCTATATATAAAAAAACTAGTCTAGTGTGTTGCTTGAAGCAAAGTTTTATTTATGCGAAGAATTGGATGATTTGTGGCGGGCGGTTTTTATAGATTTTTGCGCGTAGAAGTCGGTGAAGCGACGAATATTTAATCGACCAGACAGGTGTAAAAAAACAGGACACAACTAACTTATCAACCACGGAATATTCCGAACAGCGGTTATAAACACGTTATAAAATGACAATAATCTTCACATTTCGAACGACATTTTAATGAAAGAGTCTCAGAGCCGGGTCCAGCAGTGAGGTGCTGGTAAAACGCGGTGTATTAAATATGAAACCTTCCTCCTGCCCGCAGCCATGAGTGCCCACGAGTCGGACGCGTACCCCGTCTCCCCGGAGATGCCCGCCATGTTCGACGGGATGAAGCTGGCGGCGGTGGCGGCGGTGCTCTACATCATCGTGCGCTGCCTCAACCTCAAGAGCCCCACCGCGCCGCCCAAACTCGTCTACCAGGACACGGCGCTCAACCGCTTCCTGCTCAAGTCCTGCCCCATACTGACCAAAGAGTAGGTGCCCTCACGCTGAACATCATGTTACTTGGTGGTGGGGGGCTGGTGGCTGGTAGGTTCACTACTGCCTTGACCCCAGAGGTCTTACTGGGCCGGAATGTTCCAGCGCGTCTAGCCAGGGCCACGCCCGTTTCCCCGCTGGATCGGCTGTGGACCTTGCTCGGCCAGGCTGGACTCCAGGGGTGTGACGCGTGGCCGGGGGGGGGGGGGGCGGAGTCAGGTTAATAATAAACGCCATCACTGTTATCTCGTTACTCAAACGTTACATCAGCGCCGAGCCCTTCTGGCGGCTTCCTGGCGGATGTCACCTGTGTGTTGTGTAACAGAGGCGAGGAGGACGCCGGTGACGCCGCTGTCACTGTGTACAGCCGGCTGGAGATTTATTACATATTTACTGTAATGCGCCGCGACCGGCGGTCATGTGACCTGCGCGTGACGACCTTGACTCGACAACCCCCGGCGTGGGGAGCTTGGTAAACCAAGCTTCGGAAACGTCCAGCGATCACTGATAACCGATTGAAATCTAGACTTGTGTGTGATGTAACAGGGTGACCTTTTGACCCTGTTTGGGACCGTTGCTCCGGGTTACGTTTTTTACGATACGCTCCGCGATCTGACTGATTCTCCGGGAATTTGGTTTTAAATCAACTTGCATTCGAGAAAGCGGCCTGACCGAGTGTGGGCGGGGCCTGTCTCCACAGGTACATCCCCCCGCTGCTGTGGGGTAAGAGCGGGCACCTGCAGACCGCCCTGTACGGCAAGTTGGGCCGGGTCAGCTCCCCTCACCCCAACGGGCTCAGGATGTACCTCCCCATGCCTGACGGGGCCACGGCGACCTTTGACCTCTTCGAGCCCCTCGCAGACCACCAGACTGGAGGTAACGTATCCGCTCGTGCGACACGTTCGCCGCAGTTTCTCCCCGCGGGTGTGTGTTTTGGAGGTGAGGGAGGGGTTGCGTGGATGAAATTGCGTTGCATGTTAATGGCCGCAACCTAATCTGGTTGGCGCCGCGGCACCCATTACTGTAATGACAGGGAGCCGTGACCTTCCGTGCCCAGAATCCTCCATTCTCCTACCTGAAGCGTGGAAGCTGATGAACACGTTGGACTGGAAACTCACCTAATGGCCCTCATGCAAATCTGCCCAGTCAGATGATGATGATGATGATGATGATGAAGAAGCGGGCGCTGTCACTGTTGTGTTCTGTGTGCAGAGGACTTCACCATGGTGATCTGCCCGGGAATCGGTAACCATAGCGAGAAGCACTACATCCGCACGTTCGTGGATTATTCCCAGAAGCAGGGGTACAGGTGCGCCGTGCTCAATCACCTGGGGGCGCTGCCCAACATCGAGTTGACCTCGCCGCGAGTCTTCACCTACGGTGGGTCCTGTCAGAACGTCTCTGATGGTCCGTACGTTGTTTGGACGTTGTTTGGACGTTGGCCGTACGTTGTTTGGACGTTGGCCGTACGTTGTTTGGACGTTGGCCGTACGTTGTTTGGACGTTGGCCGTACGTTGTTTGGACGTTGCCCGTACGTTGTTTGGACGTTGCCCGTACGTTGTTTGGACGTTGCCCGTACGTTGTTTGGACGTTGCCTGTACGTTGTTTGGACGTTGTTGTTGTTTCCACGCCAGGCTGCACGTGGGAGTTTGCCGCGATGGTGGGCTACATAAAGAAGGCCTTCCCCCAGACACGCCTCATCGTGGTCGGCTTCAGCCTGGGGGGCAACATCGTCTGCAAGTATCTGGGGGAGAACCGGGCCAACCAGGAGCGCGTGCTGTGCTGCGTCAGCGTGTGCCAGGGCTACAGCGCCCTCAGGTGAGAGCCGCCGTTCCAGATCAGCGCGCTGATCGGCGCTGAGACGCCGGCGCTCGGGTCTCACCGCTGTTTGTGTCTGTGCCTGCAGGGCTCAGGAGACCTTCCTCCAGTGGGACCAGTGCAGGAGGTTCTACAACTTCCTGATGGCGGACAACATGAAGAAGATCATCCTGTCACACAGGTGCTGACCTCTACACGTCCCTCATGTCCAAAATCTGTTATCGTTCTGTATGAAGTTACACGCCGTGTGTGTGTGTGTGTGTGTGTGTGTGTGTGTGTGTGTGTGACAGGGCCAGCCTGTTTGGCAACACCAGTGTGATGCTTGACGCCGACCTGAGTCGCCTCTACACGGCCACCTCACTCATGCAGATCGACGACAGCATCATGAGGTGAGGGGGCGTGTCCTCTGGGGTCGCGACCCTGGAAGCCGCCCGTAAATTCGCGTGTTTACTGAAGGAACGTGGCCGCCCGGTAACTGACCGGTGAAGCAGCTGCTTTATTATAGTTTGCTTGGACATTTCGAGAACGCTTTTCTCCAAAAATCCAGCGTCCCCAACACCGTTTTAACCTGTAGGTGGCGCTGTAAACTCCCCGTTCTCTTTGCTCGGCGCATGGATACGTGGAAAATAACTGTTGTATGTCTGTTATGAAATAGTTTCGCAAACCGCGTTGTGTTTTGATGCTAGCCTAGCCTAGCATGCTAACCACTAACAGGCATTCAGGGAAAGTAAAGTTAAAGTGAAGTGATTGTCACATGTGATACACAGCAGCACAGCACACGGTGCACACAGTGAAACGTGTCCTCTGTATTTAACCATCACCCTTGGTGAGCAGCGGGCAGCCATGACAGGCGCCCGGGGAGCAGTGTGTGGGGACGGTGCTTTGCTCAGTGGCACCTTGTCGGGTCGGGATTTGAACCAGCAACCTTCTGATTACGGGGCCGCTTCCTTAACCGCTAGGCCACCACAAAATGTTGCCCCATCGGAAGGCGGCGCTGCTGTTCATTCCATCCGGGCGTCGAACCTGAACGGAGCGCCTGCGTGTTCCCCTCGGACAGTCCAGCGTAGACCAGCATGCACGGTACTGGGGTTCGGTTCTCCTGTAAACGTGTCTCTGGTTCTAAACCCTGGTGGCGTAACCATGGTAACCGTCCGTCCCGCTAGGCGGGCTCCACCACCACGGGGAGGCGTCCGTACGTTTAAAACCCAACTCGTGAACGTTCTGCTCTCACCCCTCTCTGTCCTTCCAGGAAGTTCCACGGCTACAGTTCCCTGAAGGAGTACTACGAGAAGGAGAGCTGTGTGCACTACATCCACAACGTGAGTTGGCTCTGATGGTGGAGCAGATGGTCCGGAAGCTGAAAAGCACGGATGAAACATTCCGATCTGACCCCACGGCTTTATCTCCGCGTGCTGCAGGTGAACGTTCCGCTGCTGCTGGTGAACTCTGCTGACGACCCCCTGGTGCACCAGTCCCTGCTGACCATTCCCAGCACGCTGGCAGGTAGGAACACTTCGTTAGTGAAAGTGAAAAAAGTGAAAGTGAAGTGATTGTCACACGTGATACACAGCAGCACAGCACACGGTGCACACAGTGAAATTTGTCCTCTGCATTTAACCATCACCCTGAGTGAGCAGTGGGCACCATGACAGACGCCCGGGGAGCAGTGTGTGGGGACGGTGCTTTGCTCAGTGGCACCTCAGTGGTACCTTGGCAGAATGGGATTCGAACGAGCAACCTTCTGATTACGGGGCCGCTTCCTTAATCGCTAGGCCACCACTGCCCCAATAGAGGCCCCGCCCCGTCTTTAGGCTGGAATTCCAGGAACAGAGATGAGCAGGCAGGGAATGTTCCTCTTCCGGAGGATTTGTGGCGGGTTTAGTCCAGGGGATGGATCTATTTTCTGCACGGCATCATCCGTTAGTTTCCCCAATGAAACTCATTAACTCAAACACACTTTCACTTTCAATCACTTCTGGCCTCAGTCCCCGCAGAATCCTCGCACAAACTTCTTAAGTTTTTTTTCACTCATTTGCACACCTTCACCCTACCTGTTACACATATTTACATTTACATTTACAGCATTTACCAGACGTCCTTATCCAGAGCGACTTACAATCAGTAGTTACAGGGACAGTCCCCCCCTGGAGACACTCAGGGTTAAGTGTCTTGCTCAGGGACACGATGGTAGTAAGTGGGATTTGAACCTGGGTCTTCTGGTTTATAGGCGAGTGTGTTACCCACTAGGCTACTACCACAATAAATATTTGGTGTAATATTTGGTTATGTTTGCAATATTTGCAATATTGTGGTCTGTACAGTCGCTAAAGAATTTCACCGCATATCATACCGTGTATGACTGTGTATGTGATAAATAACATTTGAATTTGTTGTGGTGTTAACACTGTGGATGAAGGTGAAACCCTGACCTCTCTCTCTCTCTCTCTCTCTCTCTCTCTCTCGCTCTCGCCCCACCCAGAAAAGAAAGAGAACGTGACCTTCGCTCTGACCCTGCACGGCGGCCACCTGGGCTTCTTCGAGGGGGCGGTCCTCTTCCCCCAGCCGCTCACCTGGATGGATAAGGTGATCGTCGGCTACGCCAACGCCATGTGCCAGTGGGAGAAGCAGAAGCCACCGTGCCAAGCGAGTGGGCAGCAGAATGCCGGGCAGTGCCAGGAGGCCACGTCCCAATAGCCACACCCACCCACTCACTCACTCACTGTGCTTTTATGGCCACTCCCACCCCGCCGCACGACCGCCTCCATACGCATCACCTGACTCGCAGATCTTTTACTGACTCACGGACCTTCCTCCCATGATCCTCTGCAGCTGAGGGGGATATGAAAATGGGTCACGTGACCCCGACAGATCGCCTCCTTCCAGAGATGCCTGGCTTTGGTTCGGTTTTAAGCACCACCATCCACCGTCAGTGCAGCCGTCAGCTGACGGAATGGGCGGGGCCAGCGCTACTCGTCTCCATGGATACGCAGCAACACAGGCTGACGGGTTAGCCAGCACCGTGTGCTGTTACTGAAGGGGGCGCTATTTTTATTACCGCACTTTAATTTCTTCATGCCACCTTAAAAAAAAAAATTATTACGATTATAAAGAATGAGGAAACAGAAACATCCATGTGTGAGGGAGGTCAAAGGTCAGCCTTATTATGCTGGAGTTCTGTGAACCCTGACCGTGTGTTCTGTGTGAAATTTGTTCCTCATCACAATCATAAACACCAGGTTCCACCAAACGTGCGGGGCCCGTGTGGAACGTGAGGTTCAGCCTTAACCCCTCTGATGACCCTGTGACCCCCGATGGCCAATCAGGACACAAAATGCCAATGTTCTCTCAGTCACTTTTTCCACCTTTTGTCTTCACAACGCGTCTCGTTCCTTTTTTGTTCCGAATGAAGACACGCGTTGGAACGGTTCTTACAGCCTCGATTTGTGTTCCGTAGACAGTCGAGTTTTATGAATGGGGTTGACCAGCCAAAAAGGTCACCGGAAGTGTGACCAGTACCTCTGAAACGACACGACCAAAGTCTAAATATAAATCTAGAGAAACCAGTTGGTTGGGACCTGAGTTTTTTTTAGTTCTGTTGACTGTCATTATAACTCTGGGTGAGTTTTGTTGTTTCTTCATGCCTGTTCTCTTGAAGGTCCATTTTCTGACGTAAAGGGGGGCGTGGCAGAATGGGGCGTGACCGGTGACCAGAAGGGGGCAGCAGACCAGAAAATGGCTCTCGGGGTTGTTGTATTGGGAACTGCTATTTTGTGCATTTATATTCATTTTGTTATATATTCTTATTAATTGCGCGAGCGGATTTTGGGCATATCACCACTTTTTTTTTTTTTTTTTTTTCACGTCTGAAGGAACAATGATGTTGCAGCTATACATGCAGATATATGTGTAGACATGTATTTAATCTTGAGTTGTGGGGACCAAGGAGCAATAACACTTTTTCCACTTCAGAGGAAAGAAGGAAAGTTCTGCTGGTCGTCGTCTTATTTCCAGTACGCGTTTTAAGGGACTTTTTTTTTTTTTTGGTTCAGAATTTGAGTTTCGTGTGACCGTCGCACTCGTGTCTACTGGGAGGAGTTTAGCGGCCTGCGACTCGCACTAGCGCCTGGACCAGGCGAGTGTGACGTCCGCCGCGCTTAAAACTCTTCCTCGGCACCTTCACCTTCCTCTGATGGACCATTGTGTTAACGTGGGACGGGAGTTCTGCCACTTCACAGATTGCGCAACAAGGAAGAAAATGATGGCGTCTGTGGTGTAATAATTTATGGGAATAGTTATTGTGTTCCAAAAATAAATTATTTTCCTGTATGTGGGTGTGGTTAATGGTGGCTGGAAGACTCCATTATGGCTGGTAGTAGCCTAGCGGGTAACACACTCGCCTGTGAACCAGAAGACCCGGGTTCAAACCCCACTTACTACCATCGTGTCCCTGAGCAAGACACTTAACCCTGAGTGTCTCCAGGGGGGGACTGTCCCTGTAACTACTGATTGTACGTCGCTCTGGATAAGGGACGTCTGGTAAATGCCGTAAATGTAAAGACTGTATAGCTAAAAAGAAAAAAAGTCCTTCCAACATTTACAAAAACTCTGCACACAACTTAAAATGTCAGCTTTTTACTGACCATAAAATGCATATTACAGCAGGCTGGACTACAGGTCAAAGTTCTAAAACGCAACACCACCTGCACCCCTCCTTTTCTACAACATTTCGTAGAGCCTATGTTCTCGCAGCGATGGAGGCCAAATGGTCACAGGGCGGTGTCCTCCGAGCCAAACAGCTTCGCGGCCGTCTCCCTCCCGTCACATTCCGGGCCCCTCCCGTCAAAGTCCGCCGGCAGGATCTCGGGGTCGAAGTCCCGGAAGTATCGGTCCAGCTCCTCCCCGTGCACAACCACCTGCAGGGAGCAGAGGAACGCGTCAGATCCACCACTTCCCGAGGGACGGTCCTACGCGAGCTGTGTCCACCTCACCCTCTCCAGCAGCTTGCTCTTCATGAAGGGCTTGACCACGTTGTAGGTGGTGGTGAAGTACCAGGGCTGGTGGGTGACGTGCACCGCCTTAAAGCGAGCCGGGAACGAGTCCTGAACACACGTCAAGTCGCGGGGTGAGAAAGGTTCAAACCCCACTTACTACCATCGTGTCCCTGAGTGTCTCCAGGGGGGACTGTCCCTGTAACTACTGACTGTAAGGCGCTCTGGATAAGGGCGTCTGGTAAATGCGGTACGTGTTGAAAATGTGTGTGTTTTCACCTGCAACATGTCCACCATCTTCTTCAGCTCTGTGTGTTTGATTCCAGATGCGTGCTGCATGGTGAAGCCCTTAAAGTTCTCCAGCAGAACAAAACCGTTGATCTGCGTCTCCTCGTTTTCCAGAAGCTTCTCCAAGATCACGCAGTACGCCCGCAGAGTCTGGAGAACACACACATAGTGGACCAACATGGTAAAACCAACTTCGAGTAAAGTAAAGTAAAGATGGCGCGTCCAGGGGTGCTGGGAAGACCTCGTCGAACGTGATCTCCTCCAGGTCCCACTTCTCGATGTTGAAGAGCAGCACCACCCGACCGAACTTGTCCCGGGTGGACAGGATGCGCGGGTATCCGGCCTCGATGGTGCTGCGCACCGCCTCTGGGGTCATGTTCTCGAAGAGCTCGGGATAATCCCGCCGGAAGCGCACGTAGCCTGGGACACATGGGAGAGTTTTTCAGCTCGCCCCACCAGGTGGTGCATGCTGGGTAAACAGGCTGTGGTGCTGTCCCTGTGTGTGTGTGGGAGAGAAACACCCCCTTTTCGGTCCCCTGTGAAAATCAGCCGTGGCCTATTTGCACACAATGACCCCTTTTGAAGGATTCCCAATTAACGCGGAGCGCCATTTGTCCCCGGTCATGGTGGTGAACACGATTCGGCACAAAGGGACATTCCAGACACCCATTACACCCCCCTCCCATCCCATCCCATCATGCACCAGCCTGCGGCCCAGTTACCGACCACACACCACAAGATTTGTTAATTGTGATTAATCCGCAAATCTTGCTCCAACGCATGGAACTGTTACGTAAGATGTCATCGCTTCACTTTCAATCGTCTACAACCACTTGATTTGTGGGTTTTGGTGCCTTGTGTTGCTTATTTTTGATGCGCAGCCAATCAAATGCACCCGAATGAACCCGAAGACCCAGGTTCAAACCCCACTTACTACCATTGTGTCCCTGAGCAGGACACTTAACCCTGAGTCGCTCTGGATAAGGGCGTCTGGTAAATGCTGTAAATGTAAATGTAAAATGTCATATTCGATCAGTGGGTGGAGCTGGACGTGTATAACGTGAAACGGATGATCACCCTTCATCAGTTCGTGGGCGCGCGCCACGTCGAACTTCCGTGCCCGGATGAAGCGCAGGAGGGCGGAGTCGGGCTGATCCCCAAATTTCTGCTGCACGGCCCGCGAGAGCTCCTCCCCCTCCGCCGCGCGGGCCTTCATCAACGCGCGCAGCTCCTGCAAACAGGAGACACGCCTCTCCGCCGTCTCGTTCAGCTCGTCCTTCGCCTGGAACACACACACACACACACACACACAGGAATGAGTGTATGTGTATGTGTGTGTCTGTGAGTGTGCGTGTGTGTGTGTCTGCATGTGTGTGAGTGTGTGACTGCGTGTGAGTGTGTGTGTGCGTGCGTGTTGTTTTGTGTGTGCATGTTGTGTGTGTGAGTGTGTGTACCTTCTGCACCGTATGGTCAGGCAGTTTGCTGCAGGGGCCGAAGACGGGTCCGTGGTCGGTAACAGTCAGGTGTTCCAGCTTGGAGCGCAGCGCCTGCTCCTCTTCTGACATCAGTCGGAACGTTCCGGTCTGAGGGAAACACACACACACACCTCATAAACAGGACATGAACGCAACTGCTCCCATGGGCCCATCATCCCTGCACTTGACCCAGAACTGGGCGTCGCCCCCACATTCATAACCCGCTTCAGCCGAGCATGGAACACGAACGTGGGACTTACAGCAGCCATGACCCGGATCCTGAGAACACGAGACGGACGTGGGTGAACGTTCTGAGGGTTCCGCAGCTTCTTTTATTCTCCACTTCCCTGCCGGAGAACGTCACACGACTTCCATTAAAAATGCAGATTTTTCCAGATGAATTCATGAATCTACTGAATGATTATGAAAATGCAGATGAATAAACCATAAATTCTTATCCTGACACACTTCTGAAATCCGTCCATTATTTCAACTCTTGACTGTAATGAACCAGGCGCTGGATTAACGAGAATCTGACAGCTCTTACCTCCAGAGAGACCAACAGGAGCTCAGCAGCAGCAGCAGTGAAGAGAGGAACGAAGAACGAGAGAAAGAGGGGGATCCAGCGGAGGGTAGGGGCTGGTCTGAGTGACCTCACACACACACACACACTGTTCCGTGTGTGAGCTCTCTCAATAACTGAATTAGGAGTGAATTTTAGACACTCGCCTATGAACCAGAAGACCCAGGTTCAAACCCCACTTACTACCATCATGTCCCTGAGCAGGACACTTAACCCTGAGTGTCTCCAGGGGGGACTGTCCCTGTAACTACTGACTGTAAGTTGCTCTGGATAAGGACGTCTGGTAAACGCTGGAAGTGTAAATATAATGTGGATGAAGAGTCATGTTGTGGAGACATGTCAAACTAATAAGACCAAACAGGTTTAATTCCCACAATGCATTTCTTCTGGTCCGGGAATTCCTCCTCCTCCGGTAAAAAGGCCATCATAACGTTGCATATTGATGCAAGGCGACATGCAGACAGCCCCGCCCGTTCGCCATCTCGTCAGCAGCACCCCCTAGCGCCAGACCTGAGAGCTGCTCCTGACGGAGGAGCTGAAGGTGTTCTGCTTCATAAATGACCCACACGAGGGTCACATAAGGGACAAATTCAGTGACGAGGAACTGGGGCGTGTGATGGTGCTGGACGGGGTCCAACTGTCCCACCCCCTTCATGCAGCTCCATTCATCCCAGATGAAAAGATGTCTGTTCATATGAAGTCATTATGATGGTGTTTGTATGTGTATGTAAGTGTGTGTGTGTGTGTGTGTGTGTGAGAACAGTCAGACCAACACAATGAAAGATGACCGACTCTGTGATGTTACACAAATCTCTGGAATTTACACTTCATTTGAACATATGATACACATTTATACATTTCGATAAAAAAAGGAACCCACCTTCAATAAAAAAACGTATCATTACAAATGACTGTCAAGTAAAACAGCGACCTTCAGAAAAGCAAAAGTCTCTTTCCACCTTCTGTAGTCTGAGTGAAGATGGGAGAGTTCCAAAAAATAAAACTGATAAAAGTGATCTGGCACCAGCAGAACTTCGGTCTGAGGTTAAATAAATAAAAAATATGGGCTGGAACCCAAACGTCCACGGTTCTTGAAGTTCTGGCAGCAGGAACATGAAGAACCAAGTGAAGGTAAGTCCAGTTCCTTCTCTCTCAGCCCAGGAAGCTGAGGCCGGCCATGATGCTGAAACCCAGCAGGATGAAGAGAACTTTGAGGAGCGGCTGGTCGGACGAGTTCAGCTCGTGTGGCAGGATCTCCAGGAAGGTGATGTAGATGAAGGTGCCTGCCGCCAGGCCCTCCAGCACGGCCTGGACCAGCGCGCCGGATGCCAGCTGGGCCTCCATGACAGCGATGCCCACGGTGATGCCCAGAGGTGACATCATGGAGAAGACCAAGATGTAGGCCGCCACCCAAAGAGGCGGGACAGCGCTCTGAACGAGCTTCAGCGATAGGCTGAACACAATGATGCTCTTATGGACCAGGATGGCGATGCAGATCTCTAGAACCTACACACACACACACACACACACACACACACACAGTTCATTTCCTTCTGGTTTAAATAAAACACTCCTTCAACCCGCATAAATGTCGCCACGGTAACAAGACGTCGGCGCTGGCTCCGCCTACCTTGGAGTCAGTGTCCTGCAGGCCGATGGCGAGCCCCTCGAAAATGGAGTGCAGCGAGAGGGAGAGGAAGAGCATGAAGGAGCGGAAGGACGAGTGCGCCTGTCGGTCCACGTGGACGTGGTGGCCGCTGTGCCCGCTGCTCTCCAACTGGTCCATGGACCTGTAGCTGTTCTCATGGCCGTGGGCGTGGCCGGCAGGTAAGAGAGGCGCCCGCTCTTCATCCCTACGTCCACTGCAGCTCAGCACCAGCCTCTCCACGATGAGGACGGTGAAGAAGCCCATGGCCATGATGAACTCCGCCAGGGGGAAATCACCCTAGTCGCAGCGAGAGGAAACGGAGATGAACGTTCTGCAGGTAATACTGCACATCACTATCCAAACCGATCAGAACACGCACTTCAGAGGGACATGATCATGTAAATTCCTTTACTTGCTTGGATGACCAAGCTGATAATAGTCATATATACACACACACACACACACACACACACACTTTTTACACCATATTGTATTTTTGCTGTTTTGGATGGAGCCCGGGTAGGGGGGGTGGGGGGGGTGGGTCATGTTAGTGAAATTTTTTTTTTTAGTTTTACATTCCTTTAACCATGAATTTTTATTATTATTATATTTGACTATATCCATCTGGACACAAGATACGTTTTATAGAAAGCTATAAAATCCACAAATCCTAAACGGCTCGGACTCTGTGCACAGGTGAACTTGCTTAATTCGAAACCATGTGGCCTCGCACGTATTCTCAGGGAGGAAAAAACAACGCTGGAAAAACTGAAATGAATTAAACATTAAACGAGAGTTTTATGAATGAAGGAGGTTCTTGTTTTTTTTTGCACGAGATGGACGCTGTTCGTGAGTTATGACTCAGACTCGAGCCCCGGTCTCTGTGTTCCGTCTCCAGAGGCTGCCGTAAATCCCCCTGACCAGGTCATGTGATCGTGTGATCATGGATACGGCTTTACGTGAAAATGACTTCCGGTTCCTGGTGATGAATAATCTCTGGGTTTTTTTGTCCAGGTCTGCAAATCATGTTTTTTAGATCCTGTGTGTGTGTGTGTGTGTGTGTGTGTGTGTGTGTGTGAGAAAGTGAAGTGATTGTCATTGTGAAACAATTGTGTCCTCTGTATTTAACCGTCAGCCTTGGTGAGCAGTGGGCACCATGAGCAGCGTGTGGGGACGGGACCTTCATCAAGGGGACCTTAGTGGCACCTTGGTGGACCGGGATTTGAACCGGCAATCTTCTGATTACGGGGCCACTTCCTTAACCGCTAGGCTATCACTGCTCTGTGTGTGTGTCTGTGGTGAGTGGGTGTGTGTGTGTGTGAGAGACTCACGGCGACATTGCGTGCCTGCAGCTCGGTGCTGATATCGGACAGGTAGTCCGGGATGATGTCCAGCAGACAGGCGGCGAGGAAGACTCCGCCCGCAAAGCAGCTGATGAAGCTCAGCACCACCCGGTGGGTCTCTGGGAAGCAGAACATGAACGGACTTATTTCTCTGAAACCGCTGCTCTCCAACAGCCAGAAACCCGAGCCTCTTCACAGGCTTAATCAGAGATCCGTGATTTCATCATCATCATCATCATCATAATCTCCACCCACCACACCTTCAGTCCGCGTGATGACCTCTATTGATCTCCACAGTGCAGCCACGCCCAACGTTCCCCTCTGATCAGAGGGTCTGATCCTGATCTGATCGGCCAGCAGTGTCACCACAGTCCCCCCCACCCCACCCACCCACAGACCTTCTTTATAGAATTATTATTCAGCTGCAACGAACATAGATATAAAAGACATAGAAACATAAATAACGCCACGACAGCTGGGTATTTGCAAAGTTTTCTTTTCTTTAAAAGAAAAAATAGTAATTTCGTCACGTGATCACGTGACTCGACGCTGCGACGAAAACGTGAAGACGCGAGAAAAGTAGCACTTAACGTTACCGTGCTGACGTTAAAACAGTGAAGCACACAAGTCACCTGTTCCACTGGTGTCCCGAAACCACCTGAGTCGGGCAGGGATCGAGCCGAAGATCAGGGTCAGAACCAGGAGCCCGAACAGGGCGCCGATCTTCACCTGCAGCAGGAAGTCCATCCTAAAAACTAAAACCTGCTGCCAACAACAGGAGCGGCCACGTCGCTCCGGCTGGTCGGACGCGGTTTACACATTATGGGGTGAAAAATGATCCGCTGTCGCCCCGAAGCGTCCACATTGTTGAACTCTGACCCCCTGGCCGCCCCTACGGTTGTTTTACAGCCGCGACGCGCATGCGCGACAAAGACTCCGTCACCCCGAGACGCTCTACTGCGCCCCGCGTTTCTTCTGAAGAGCCGTCGATCAGGGAGATTTATTCATTCCGAAGCAACCAAACAAGTCAAGATCACTACTGACTGTAAGTCGCTCTGGATAAGGACGCATGGTAAATACTTTTCTTCTGGTTCTCAGCGTCTCGCCCGCCGCGTTTTAAGTTTATTAGCCTGTGTTCGAGTTGCGCGTCTCTGATGCGGGAGATCTTCGCTCCCGGGCCGCGGACACGTGACTCCTCTGAACACCCACTCGTGACCGAATGTGAATTATGAGGAATAATGAGTCGCTTGTGGAACTGGAAACATGCATATCTTCTCACATGACCCTACATCCGCATTTCAGATCATATGAAACTGTGCAAACCTATAATCTGAGGGCAAATCTCCTGCTGGAAGGACATTGTGGTGAATAATAAGAAACATTATACAGTTCTCAGTAGAAGCAAATTCGCACAATACGTAATATGAGTACACCTGTAATATGTTTTAGGGATGTTAATATGGCATGTTTTTGGTGAAAATTCCCTGAAAAAAAAGGCTGGTTGGGTAACACACTCGCCCATGAACCAGAAGACCCAGGCTCGAACCTCACTTACTACCATTGTGTCCCTGAGCAAGACACTTAACCCTGAGTGTCTCCAGGGGGGACTGTCCCTGTAACTACTGATTGTAAGTCGCTCTGGATAAGGGCGTCTGGTAAATGCTGTAAATTAAAAAAATAATGTACTGTTTCTTCCCCCTTGCCATCTCCCTCCTAAACCGCTGAAACATCGCACACTGCACTTTATGTTAAATGCAGAGGACAAATTTCACTGTGTGGATCGTGTGCTGTGCATCACATGTGACAATCACTTCACTTATGTACACTGGTTATAGGATTTAGATTTTGGGCCTGTTTATTGTACATCTTTGTACACTTAAATACCTATGTACATTCATACATATATTTATATTCAGTATATATATTAATAAACAGTATAAACATATTCTACAACTGGTACAAATAACACTCACACGCATCCCTGCACATTTTTGTTGTATTTGGTGGTTTTCCTACATTGTACTCGAGAGACACCATCTACCGGAATCAAATTCGTTGTATGTGCTGCACGTACTTGGCCAATAAACACGATTCTGATTCAGTTTTAACTGGAGAAAGGTGCGCAAGAGTCTAACAAGCTGCTGCATTTGTCGCTGAGGCCTTCGGGAAAGCTGCGTTTTGTGTGCTTAATGGCCGACTCCCTACTGCCCCCTGCCTGTGATGGGCGTGGCGTCCCCTGTCCACCCTGTAACACTAACTGCGTTTGGCTCCCTGTGGCCTCCGCGAGGCGTCCTGTTTCTCCTTTAATATTCCCGCGGCCAACGGAGCCCCGGCGCGCTGACTGACGGCTGCTCCCGGAGCCATCAATAATAAAAGAGGAAGTTATTGTTCGTCCCCGTGGCGACAGTGGCGCAGTATTAAAACGCTCTCGGCTCCTTTCACTCCAGCCGCTCGGGTTTCGGGGCGCTGCGGACGGCGCACACAGAGACAGGGCCCCTAGTGAAGGGCCTGATTGTCCAACGCGGCGATGGTTCGTCCCGACAGCCCCGTAGGACCCACCGGCTCGGCCCCCCGTGTAAAATAATACCCCCGAGGACGAGCCCTGCACTGAGAGACGACTCAATGGACAATCAGCCGACAGGACGTTGTCGGAATGGCGAATGAAACGCAGCCTGCCGCACAATAAATCAATGCAGATTTAATATTTCACAGCTGTTTATTAAAGTCTGTGTGGCCACCAGCAACCGTAACCATCGAGACCACAGAGTCGCAGGTTCAACCCCCACTTACTACCATCGTGTCCCTGAGCAAGACACTTAACCCTGAGAGTCTCCAGGGGGGGACCGTCCCCGTAACCTTCAGTGCTTTCAACCGTGCGTGATCATCTGATCATGACCGAATGAAAAGTCGGTCAGTGGACCTCCAGGAGCAGGGCTGTCTGCACCAGATACAGCGGAGACACGACCGGCCCGGCGTCTTGGCGCCTGTCCCCCGGCTGTAAGACGTCCCTCTGGCCAGCAGGCATCTGGCACGCGTCGCTCCGAAGGCGCTGAAACCCGACGCTCGCGGCGCAGAGCATCAAGCCGCGTCTCCAGAGCAGGGTGGCGGTGCAGGACAGGACAGGGGGACAGAGAGAAGGAGAGGGGTCCCCAGGATCCCACGCCGCCGAGCCAGAACGTCTTTCTGAGGGGCTGCAGAGGGACCAGAGGATCCCGGGTTCCGGTGAGTTCAAATTGTGTTTATTTGCCGACCATTTGAGGAATTTTTCAGTATTTTGTAGAGAATTTGGAACGAATGAGGTCAGCGGGATTGAAACGTCGTATTACGTGCGCGATCGGTTTATTCGGAGATTTTCTGCCCGCCGGGGATATGCAGTGCTTTGCCAGAAGATAGTCAAGTGACTGAGGGTGGTCATTAACTTTTCATGCCCCCTTCTCCATAGCGACACTTCACTCAGGCCAGCAGTCGGGGCTTGGGCTCGCCAAGGGGGACGTGGCAGGATATGACCCCGTCCGCGGCCCACCTGAGCAGGTGAACCCGGGTGCAGAATGGGTGGGACCAGGCTGCTGCTGTGCCTCGTGCCTCTGCTCGTCCTACTGGGCCAAATTCGCGCCGCCACTCCAGGTGAGGGTGTTTCCCTTCGTTTCTGAAGATCTTCGCCGGTGACCAGTTACCAGATGTATACATTTGCCGGGTTTTGTAGGTGGAAGTAAAGCGGAGGAGCAGAGAGACACCATTCTGAAGGAGCTGGTCTCGATATGGCGCCAAGGTGGAGGCTGGTATCCACGGCGACAGACACAGCAGCAGGAGCAGCAGATCCAGGCTGTGGTGGGGAAGTTATTCGGTGGACTCAGGTCCCTGGGACTCCTGTCGAGCAGAAGCGCGCCCCTCGCCGCTCTCAACACGCCACTGGACCGCCACCGGCTCTCTGGGTTCCTCTACAACATCTCCATGTACCTGCAGGCCATGGGGGCAGAGATTGAGGAGAAGCCGGCACCCCTCGGTGAGGACCAGTTCTGGGAGAAGATCCTCTACACGTTCCTCCAGTCAGAGGGGGAGGCTTCGTTTGGGCCCCGGGAGGGCAGGGTGCCACCGAGGCCAAGCTTCCGACTCCAGGACCTTTTCCTGTCCCTGAGGGGCAGCCCTCACTGGGACGGTTTGCTGGGACTGGTCCAGAGCATCCTGTACCTGTCCGAGCGGCAGCCACAGAGACCCGTCCTGGCGTTCGTGACACAGAACTGGAAGAGCATCAGTGCTCTGCTGGAGGCGGCGCTGCAGGCGCTGCTGAGCGGGACGTACGGACAGGCCAGCGCTGGCCTCCAGGGCTTCATCTGCGTCCTGAAGGGCCACCGTGACTGCGGCTTCAACACCGGGTGGCTGCAGCAGGTGCTCAGCTTCCTGGAGACTCGCAATTGGAAGCCGGTGGTGGACCTCCACCCGCCAGCCGCGGCCGGAGCTCAGAAAGATGGCGGCTCCCTGTCTGCGGGCCGCCTGAAGCCCTTCAGCCTTCCTCCAGAGGCCCTGAAGGAGGTCGGGGGTCCGGCCACCCTCAACCGGACGTCCGACTCAGAGGACCTGAGTTCGGTGCGGGCGCTGCTGCAGGCACTGAACCGGCCCAACGCAGCCGAGCGGGCCATGCAGTTCGCAGAGCGAAACCCCGCCCTCCTGCGGGGACTGGACGACTTCCGGAGGGGACTGCTGCACCGCCTCGGCAGCACCGTCTACGCCAACCTGCGCCGGAAGGTGTCGCGCGTCACCATGGTGCTGCTGGACGATGTCAGCAGCGTTGTGGGCGTTCCACCCTCCAGCGCTCAGGCCAGATGCACCATGGGTAGTACTAGCATGCTAACATGAAAAATGCTAACAGGGAATGGCCAAGATACGTCACGCTAAATTTGAAGTTTGGAGCATTTTGAAAAATTAGCATGTTGGCATGCTAATGTTGGCATGTTAACATCAAAAATGCTAACCTGCCATGGCCAAGATACGTCACGTGAAATATGGTGAAGTTTGGAGAGTGTTGAAAAATTAGCATGCTAGCATGGTAATGCTAGCACGCTAACATCATAAATGCTAACAGGGTGTGGCCAAGATACGTCAATTTGGTGAAGTTTGGAGCATGTTGAAAAATGAGCATGTTAGCATGGTAATGCTAGCATGCTAACATAAAAAATGCTAACATGCCGTGGCCAAGATACGTCACGTGAAATTTGGTGAAGTTTGGAGCATGTTGAAAAATTAGCATGCTAGCATGGTAATGCTAGCACGCTAACATCATAAATGCTAACAGGGCGTGGCCAAGATACGTCAATTTGGTGAAGTTTGGAGCATGTTGAAAAATGAGCATGTTAGCATGGTAATGCTAGCATGCTAACATAAAAAATGCTAACATGCCGTGGCCAAGATACGTCACGTGAAATTTGGTGAAGTTTGGAGCATGTTGAAAAATTAGCATGCTAGCATGGTAATGCTAGCACGCTAACATCATAAATGCTAACAGGGCGTGGCCAAGATACGTCAATTTGGTGAAGTTTGGAGCATGTTGAAAAATGAGCATGTTAGCATGGTAATGCTAGCATGCTAACATCAAAAATGCTAACAGGGCGTGGCCAAGATACGGAACCTTTAATTTGGTGAAGTTTGGAGCATGTCGAAAAATAAGCATATTAGCTGAAGGCGTTCCTAATAAAGTGGCCGAAGCACCGGGCGGACAGGCCCGAATTAGCTCCAGGAACCATTACTTCACCGGGTCGGTATAGGTTTGTGATGAACTGAAAAGATTTATTTAATGATGACGACCTGTCTGACACGCCGGGACGACCACAAAGGAGGGCAGATCTCTTACTGCGAGTCCTATGGCGGCTTTAATCTGCCGTCAGTAACCCGACGCGGCCGGTATTATGCCGTTGCCTCTGGCCGGATTGTATAATGTCCATTTTTTTCCACCAATCCTCAATGGGCCGCGGCATTTATCTGAGATTGGAGATGCGGTAAAAACCGGTCGGCACCTTTGTTCACGTCTCATTGTGGCTCTTTTTTGTTTCCTCTTTGCAGGCGATCTGAGGCACCTCATTTTATGGTGAGTGGCTCCGCCGTACATCCGTGTCAGTTCCCTGGCAGGCGGATAAATAAATTAGAATGGAACTCTGTGGCCGGTCAGAACTCTCCATCGCTGAGGCTACTTATTCGTATTTGAAAACAGCAAATGGAAAATATGAATTGTTGAAAAAGTATAGTATTATAATACAGAATATTAACATACAATATTAAATACCGGTTGGTAGTAGCCTAGCGGGTAACACACTCACCAATGAACCAGAAGATCCAGGTTCAAACCCCACTTACTACCATGGTGTCCCTGAGCAGGACACTTAACCCTGAGTGTCTCCAGGGGGGGAGTGTCCCTGTCACTACTGATTGTAAGTCCCTCTGGATAAGTCTGATAAATACACTAATTGTAAATGGAAGACTTCAGAGTCCCGGGTTCGAGCCCCACTAACTACCACTGAGTGTGTCCAGGGGGGGACTGTCCCTGTAACTACTGATTGTAAGACGCTCTGGATAAGGGTGTCTGATAAATGCTGTAAATGTAAATGTATTAAATAGAGTAAAATATAGAAATAACACACACAAGACGTTATAAAAGTGGGCTTTTCGTGGTCTGGGAAGGGTTGCCAGATTCTGTGGAATTTCGGTGAGTTCAGGGAATTTGTTTTGTGCCGAATGAAAATGAAGGTTCTCGCTGTGTCGTCTCGGTCCTGCAGGGGAATTCGACACAACCTGACATGGAACGCACAGGCTCTGGGCTTCACCCCGCAGGGACCACCCAGCAGACCCCCGTTCATGTCCTGTCCAGAACCGAGCGGCCCGCCTGTGACCGCCGCTGGCCCCGCCCCTCGCCGGTCCAGGCTCACGGACCCCCGGAGCTCCTCCGCCCATCACCCGGACCACCAGGCGGCCCTCGACCCCGCGGCCGAGATCCTGGAGGCGGCCTGCAACGAGTCCATCCCCGGCCTGACGGGGGTCTCCAACTTCACCGTCTTTCTCTACTGCAACCTGTTCGGGGGCAGCGACGCCTCCCTCGACCTGGAGGCCGGCCGCGCCGGCCAAGACCTCCACGCCACCTGCTCCGATGCCGCCTGGTACCTGTCTGCTGCCGAGGACGACTTCCTGTGGGTGCACGTGTGCAGCGAGTTCTTCGCACACGAGTTCAACAACACCGTCTGTGCTAACGCGTCTTTCTGGCTTCAGCAAGCACACCAGGTACAGCAGCGTCCTCAAATACGCAGAAAATATGCCACTATACCAGACGCCCTTATCTAGAGCGACATACAATCAGTAGTTACGGGGACAGTTCCCCCCTGGAGACACTCAGGGTTACGTGTCCTGCTCAGGGACACGATGGTAGTAAGTGGGGTTTGAACCTGGGTCTTCTGGTTCATAGTCGAGTGTGTTACCTGCTAGGCTACTACCACCCGGTAGTTACGGGGACAGTCCCCCCTGGAGACACTCGGGTTAAGTGTCTTGCTCAGGGACACGATGGTAGTAAGTGGGGTTTGAACCTGAGTCTTCTGGTTCATAGTCGAGTGTGTTAGCCGCTAGGCTACTACCACCCAGTAGTTACGGGGACAGTCCCCCCCTGGAGACACTCAGGGTTAAGTGTCTTGCTCAGGGACACGATGGTAGTAAGTGGGGTTTGAACTTGGGTCTTCTGGTTTATAGGCGAGTGTGTTACCCGCTAGGCTACTACCACCCAGTAGTTACAGGGACAGTCCCCCCTGGAGACACTCGGGTTAAGTGTCCTGCTCAGGGACACGATGGTAGTAAGTGGGGTTTGAACTTGGGTCTTCTGGTTTATAGGCGAGTGTGTTACCCGCTAGGCTACTACCACCCGGTAGTTACGGGGACAGTCCCCCCTGGAGACACTCAGGGTTAAGTGTCTTGCTCAGGGACACGATGGTAGTAAGTGGGGTTTGAACCTGGGTCTTCTGGTTTATAGGTGAGTGTGTTACCTGCTAGGCTACTACCTCCCAGATAAAGAAGATGACAGAATGTTCTGACTCTCCCTCCCCAAGGCTGCCGTGTCCAAGGACTATCACTACTTCAACCAGAGCAGCATCGACGAGCTGTGCGTGCAGCTGAGCGGGGACGCCGCGGGCGTGTCGGGCCTCCACGCCGACCAGGACTGCCTGGCCCTGCTGAGCAGCCACACCCTGAGCGCCCAGGACTTCCGGAGGTGCTTCCTGCCCAACAACTCCGCCCTCATCGCGTCGCTGTGCGGCTCGTCCCCTGCGCCGCAGGCGGGGACGTGGGCGTCGGAGTACTGCGCCCGGCTGCTGAACGCCACGCTGGAGCGCTGCGGGTTGGAGAGCTGGGAGCCCGAGCGCCTGGAGCGGTGCCTGCGGAGCCCGGGCCTGCGGGACATGTTGTGCGGGAACGACTCGCGCTTCCAGCAGCTGCTGCCCCGGCTGTGCGCGGACCCGGCCGCCGGGGACAAGCCGGACGGCCGCTGCGCCCTGCAGGTCTTCTTCGACGCGCTGCCGGCGCCCTACGCCTTCGACACGTCGCGGCTGTGCTCCAGCCCCGCCCCCCTCCTGCTGGGGGCGCTGCAGAGCCTCGGCCGCTGCGGGGGGCCGCGGGACGAGCGCGCGGGCTGGCTGGCCACGGTGGGCTACGTGCTGCGGGTGCTGGACTTCGTGGTGGGGCTGTCGGCGGGCCTGGACGAGGGCGAGCGGGAGGTGAGGCAGGGCCTGGGACAGGCCATCCTGCTGTCCAGCCTGACCGACAACAGCTCCTTCTGGTCCACGCTGCGGCCCAACGCGTCCCTCAGCGTCCTGCACACCGTGGCCGTCTTCCTCCGGAGGGAGCAGAGCCTGGCCGTCAAGGAGGACCTTCTCAGCTGCTTCAGCGTAAGAGACGCGCTCGTCCACATGACGGGTCCCGTAATCAGAAGGCAAAGCACCGTCCCCACACACTGTCATGGTGACAGGCGCTCACTCAGGGTGATGGGTTAAATGCAGAGGACAAATTTCACTGTGTGCACCGTGTGCTGTGCTGCTGTGTATCGCAAGTGACAATCACTTCACTTTTACATGATATAGAAATTTGACTCCGTGTCCTGTGTCTTCTTCCTCAGCCTGTCCTCTGGGACCTGATTCAGAGGGACGACAACTCCTCTGCCCTCCGGTTCCTCATGCAGGTACGTCTGCAGAACATGTTCTGCTTGGGTGACTGACGGGGTTCCAGCGCCGTGAACCGTCCCTGTGCGCCGCCAGGAGTACCTGCGCATGCCGGGGGAGAGCATCCGCACCGTGGTGATGTCGGCAGAGAAGGAGGCGGTCAAGCGCTTCCTGTCCCACGTGCACCAGAGCTGGGACCGGCTGCAGGTGGAGCTCGATCAGGTGCAGGGACGTCCCGGGGCGGCGCCGAGAATGTCCCGGGAGCGGTGAACCAACGTGATTTCCCGTCCTCAGGCCTCGCCGCGGGAGCAGCAGGCCATGGAGACCATGACCGCCGCGTTCATCCACAAGTTTCCGCGCGTGACCCCTGACCTCTTCGTCGACCTCTCACAGTTCATCCCCTTCATGTCCGTCGACGACATCATGGGCTTCCCCGCCTCCCTAATGGTGAACGACAGCGTGTGAGTGTCGGGGGGCGTGGCCTCAGTAGGATATGAAGACGTGTGTAAACTGTGAGTAGAAGCGGGTGTTGTGTGTCATCGTCGGGCCGCTGGTTTTATGGGGACTCGTGTTTCTACTTGACCTCTGCCCCCCCCCGGCTCGGTGTCTTATGACCGGGTTATTTAACACCGAACCCCGAGCCCCGCCCCGTCCTCGTTAAGAATTGATGCGTCTGACTCCGCCTCCCCAGGCTGCTGGCCATCCGGGAGCACGGCCACGAGCTGCGGTCGCAGCAGAAGCAGGCGTTCGTCCAGCGGCTGCTGCAGTCCAGCATGGCGGGCGAGGTGCCCGCCTGGCCGCCGTACTTCCTGAGCTCCGCCCTCCCGCTGCTGCCGCACCTGCCGCTCTGCCACTTCCAGCAGCTGACCGGCCCGCAGGTTCCGCACACCTCCGGAAGAGCGGTAATAAAACAGGTTCCGTTTGCCCTTATAAAGCCTGCTGGGGCGGGGTTGTGGCGTTCTCTTCCAGCTCGGCCCCCTGCTGGAGCTCCTGGGCAACAGCAGCCTGGATGCCACCAGGGGTCACCATGTCCTGAGGACGGCCTTCAGCAAGAGGAAGAACTTCAGCGCCGACAGCGTTTCGAGGTGAGGAGGTGCCTCTCCGTGCTGTCCACTGTCCTCGTGGACACTTCTTCATACAGGCCTGCGCTCCCCTCGGCAGGTTGGGAGCGCTCGTCTGTTTCCTGGACCCCGAGGAGCTCCGCCCCTTCCTGCTGCCGGACCGCCCATCTCCAGCCCTCTGGCAGCAGTTGGCCAGATGTGTGACGGAGGGCCGTGTCAGCTCCAGAGGAAGAGTGAGGTCACCTACGAGACATGAACTACGGCTGCAGTTCAACAACAGTTATCATCATTTAGACGTTTCTTCTTGTAATCTTACAGTACTGTGCAAAAGAATAGAAACTTTACTTTACTTGGCAGATGCTTTTATACAAAGGGGGACACAAGAGGACAGAGAAGATAGGTGGTTTGAGAGAGGGAAGCTTTGCCCTCAACAGAGGTGGAGGCCTCAGACACAACTTCTCTCCAACCCGTAATGCTGCCCTTTCATCCACCCCCAGGAAAATCAGGGCCGTATTCACATTTAACCACCCCGCTTAATGGGGGTGGGCGGAGCTGCCAGGGCGGGGCTGTCACGTCTACCCGCCCCCTCCCCCTGCGTTTGTTCCACGTAACGAGCCTCTTCAAGGCGGGATTGAGGTGAAACCAACCTGGGGGATGAATTTGGGGGTCACAAGCCAACTTGTGACGAAGTTTAATGGAGTGATTAATTAAGTGAAGTGATTGTCATGGTGCACACGGTGCACACAGTGAAATGTGTCCTCTGCTTTTAACCACCACACTTGGTGAGCAGTGGGCACCATGACGGCAGTGTTCGGGGACGGTGCTTTGCTCGGTGGCACCTTGGCGGAAAGAAAGTCAACTTTCAGACTTACAAGAGGACGACACCAGCAATTCTCATTCTCAAAACTAAGAGCCCGGATAAGGCCGAACTTGTCAGGAATAGAACATGCTGGGGATTCTTTAAAAACCATACAGTGGTCCCTCAGATGAAACCTCTCTCGTCTTTTTAAGCGGAACATTTCCAACAATCGGCGGCTGCCAAAACCTTTTTTGTAGATACATCAAATATATGCAGAATTTCCTTATTGGACGCGACGTGTGTGGAGAGAAAGCGACTCTGATCTCCATCTGTAGACTTTTGCATGTAGGAGGTCGCTCACCCAGTTCTTCTAGAACATCTCTACACATCAGCGTGAACTTCACTCTTTAAGCAGGATTTAAAGCAGCAAGTCCCTTCCTGAACCATTTCTGAAATCGAAAGACCTTTAATTAGTGTGTGTGTGTGTGTGTGTGTGTGTATTTGGCTCGGCTGATGTTCCGGATCCCTCTGTGCAGCTCTCCTATTGGCTGCAGCTGGCACTGGGCCCCGTAAATGCCAGCGCGCTGGCACCGTCCGAGTTGGCGTCATTATCCGGTCTGCTGCCACAGCTGGGACACTCGTTCCTGGCGTCCCTGTCCTCCCGGGACCTGCTGCACCTACTGGCCCAGCCGGACACGCCCCCATTCTCGCCTGCTCAGGTGGGCCTTGTGGGTCCAAAGCGGGGTTCAGTATTGAGGCGTTCCTGCGCGGCTGTGCTGAGGGCGTGTTTTTCCTTCTTCAGGCGTTCCAGGTACTGGCCAGGATGGCGCAGGACACCAACGTAAGTCTGATGGCCGAGTAGGAGAAGACAGACACGTGTGTGCAGCCGACCGCTAACACCGGCCCTTCCGCAGCTCAGCATGGCGGACGTCTGCGGCCTGGCGCCGCTTCTCTCTGGACTGTCCCCGGCGTTCCTGAGCAGCGTTCGGGCCGCGGGGCCGGAGGACGAGGGCGACTGCCGCTGCTGGCGCCCCCTGCTGCCCGGCCTGCCCCCGGCCCACCGAGCCATGTTCCTGACCGCGGTGCTGGAGGTGAGTCCAGACCAGATCTCGTGTATTTAACAAGCCTTCACTTACAAACGGGCGCGTTCGAAGGGTCTGGACGAAGCTGCTGGAAACGCCTCGCTGCTCCTGCACTGCACGCTGCCGTTCGTCCCTCTGAAGACACTCGACGAGACGCTGGACGGGGGGGCGGTCCTGAGTCGCCTGCCGCTCTACAGAGACCTGCCCTGGTCCCAGCAGCAGGTAGAACCATGAAAACTGCATGTTATATAGTCGCCACTCTCGTCTTCTTGAATTAGTGATTCAGATTCAGAGAACTTTACTGTACTGTACTGTACTTTACTCTGCAGACGCTTTTATCCAAAGCGACTTACACCAGCGATTCTCATTCGGTTTCTGAGTTACATTTTGAGTTACAAAACTAAGAGCCCCGATAAGGCCGAACTTGTCAAGAATAGAACATGCTGGGGAGCTGTGACGTGCTGGACGAATATTTTTTCTTTTTTGTGAGTGTCTGTGCGTGTGTGTTAGTGTTAGACTTGTGTGAAATACTTTTTAACTTAACTCTCCTGGTCACGACAACAAAAACACAAGCGCTCTGACTATCTACATACGCTAGGGTGGTAGAAGCCTAGCGTGTAACACACTCGCCTATGAACCAGAAGACCCGGGTTCAAACCCCACTTACTACCATCGTGTCCCTGAGTGTCTCCAGGGGGGGACTGTCCCTGTAACTACTGACTGTAGGTCGCTCTGGATAAGGACGTCTGGTAAATGCTGTAAATGTAATCCAAGACCGAGTCAAAGTTCATTTACTCGCCTCTACCGAGAACCGCGCGAGGATGATGATAATATTTCGACTGAAATAGTATGACTGTGTCATGGCGGCTGTCTGGCCGGCCGACGCCCCGTGCCCTCCGGTGACCCCTGGAGGGGATCAGATGGGCGGCCGCGTGGGTAATGTCCGAGGTGTGTTCACGGCTCATCCCGCCATCTTCCGTCTGTGTGAATCCAGGCCCAGCTGCTGTTCCGCAAGGTCCAGCAGGCGGTCAACGTAACCATGGAAACGGTGCAGTAAGTGAACTGTGTGGCTTTTTTTTACGGGGAGATTAACCGTTTTGGAAAAGATGGCGGAGCCCCGACCTGCTTGTCTGTCTGTAAAGGACTTTAGGCCGCATTGCAGGGGGCATGAACTGTGATTGGCTGGCGCTCTGGGCCAATGAGACGGGCTTCTCGGAGTTGTTGGCGTTTCTCAGCAAGTTGCCGGGACGACTGAGGCCGGCGCTGGTAAGGACCGCGCCCGCCTGTCCAGTGGGGACAGATTCGGAGTGTGCTCCCCGACTGTAATGCAGTATGGCTTCCTCCGCAGAGGAAGTGCGTGGTGGAGGCGCTGAAGACTCGCCCGGAGACGGAGCTGGACCCGGCCTTCGCCGCTCTGCTACCGTAATGTCTGACTCTTTTACCGCCGCAGAAACGTCCCTCCTGGTTCGCGTGAAACACCCGTCTCCATCTGGCTGCCTTGACAGGGTGAGGATGCTGGAGAATCTGTCCAACGCCTCGCTCGCCGCGGTCCTGGAGCACGTGCTCCTCAACTTCCACGAGTTCCTGCTCCTGCCGGGCCACAAGCAGACGGCGCTGGCGGAGAAAGCGGTGGAGGTGCTGGTGAGGAGGAGTCTCTGGTGCCCTGATCGTGCACGTTGTCAGTCTCGGTCTGCAGAGGAACCCTCGAACCCTCGTCCTCATGTCCCAGCAGGGTCTCTCTGGCTCCTCGCTGGACAGGCTGGGACCGCTGCTGCCCTTCCTGGACCGGGACTCCTTCGTGCTGGTGGACCGAGGAGCCCTGAAGCTGCGTCTGGAGGAGCTGAGGAGCTTCTGTCTGCCGAGTGACCGAGTCCGGGACGTCGCCGCCGCGCTCACCGAGGAGGCCGTGCTGGGGTGAGAGAGCCACGCCCACTGGCCACTTTATTAGACACGCCTCCATCTGCAACTTCACCTCCAAGTCTGATACTCAGAGCAGGCAGAGCAGCAAGTGGTGATTTTGTAGAGAAAAATGAGCGAACAGCATCCAGTGCAGCTCCGCCTACAGAGGACATGCTGTGTGTGTGTATGTGTGTGTGTGTGTGTGTGTGTGTGTGTGTGTTGATGGGGCGGATGCTGCTCTTGCAGGGACCCGGCTGCATGGAGCGTGGGCGACGTGGAGCTCGCTGGACGCCTGATCTTCACTCTGTCCCTGAAACAGATCCGATCCCTGCCTCTGGTGAGCAGAAGCCACGTTCACAATTTATTTTGCACCAAGGAAAGAAAAGCGCAGAAAAAATGATCTTGAATAAAAGTGTAGGAGCGAATCTGAGATGTTTTGTACATACAGCCGCTCCCTCCATCAGAATCAACAGATTTGCATGTGTGCGTGTGCATGTGTGTGTATCTGTGTATGTGTTTGTGTGTGTATTTGCGTGTGTTTGTCTGTGTGCGTGTGTTTCTGTGTATTTGTTTGAGTATCTGGGTGTGTGTATGCACGTGTATTTGTATCTGTGTGTGTTTTTGTGTACGTGTATTTGTGTGTGTGTGTGTACACGCGTGTATTTGTGTGTGTGTGTATATCTGTGTATGTGTGTGTGTGTGTGCGCATGTTTATTTGTGTGTGTGTGTACTTGCGTGTATTTGTGTATGTGTGTGTACGTGCGTGTATTTGTGTATGTGTGTGTGTACGTGCGTGTATTTGTGTATGTGTATATCTGTGTATGTGTGTGTGTGTATGTGTGCACATGTTTATTTGTGTGTGTGTGTGTGTACACGTGTGTATTTGTGTGTGTGTGTATATATCTCTGTGTGTGTGTATATCTGTGTATGTATGTATGTGTGTGTGTGCGCATGTTTATTTGTGTGTGTGTATTTGTGTGTGTGTGTGTGTACTTGCGTGTATTTGTGTATGTGTACGTGCGTGTATTTGTGTATGTGTGTGTACACGCGTGTATTTGTGTGTGTGTATATCTGTGTATGTGTGTGTGTGTATGTGTGCACGTTTATTTGTGTGTGTGTGTACACGCGTGTATTTGTGTGTGTGTGTATATATCTCTGTGTGTGTGTATATCTGTGTATGTGTGTGTGTGTATGTGTGCGCATGTTTATTTGTGTGTGTGTGTGTCTGTGTATTTGTGTATGTGTGTGTGTTTGTGTGTGCGCGTGTGTGTGTGTTTACAGGACGATCTGGGCTCGGAGCTGGTGGAGCAGCTGCTTTACAGCCAGCAGGTGTGGGAGGTGAGTGAAGTCGGTCGAATGTGCGGAACTCCGCCCGACTTCAGAGACAAGATCTTCACCTTCATCCACCGGGTCATCAAAGGCGGGAGGAGGAGGAGAGGTGAGGAAGAACCTTCATTTCTCATCCTTCTCTGTGGTCGTGTGGGATCTGAACCCGCTTCCTCCGACTTCTGCTCGTCTGTCCCGCCCACACAAACCTCAGAGCGGAGCACCCGCGGGTGCAGGAATATCGCGCCGGTCTCACAGCTCCTCTCGCCGCCTGCGTCCCCAGATCCCGTGCCCAGCTGCGCGGACGTGCGGGGGACCTTCCCCTCCGCCTGGACCCCGTCCCAGCTCCAGCACATGGCGGAGACGGAGCTGCAGCGGTGCGTGGACTTCATGGGCCAGGACGCGGGCCTCGGCCCGGACCAGCGCCGGACGCTGTGGTCCAAACTGCGACAGGTCAGGGGACACAAACGCACGGGGACGCGCGAGAAACCGCCACATGGCGCTCAGCGGCTGTACCTGCGTGTGTGTGTGTGTGTGTGTGTGGCGCCAGGCCTACAGACCCGTGCGAGATGTTCGGCCCGAGCAGCTGCTGGAGCTGGGCTCCATCGCCACGGAGATGAGCGAGCGGGAGCTGCAGGCCGTCGACGCGTCCGACCTGGGCGTGGTCGCCCAGCTGGGCCGGCTGGTGGGGTGGAGCCCCAGGAAGGTGGGTGTTTCAGGGTGGAGCCCCAGGAAGGTGGGTGTTTCGGGGTGGAGCCCCAGGGTGGTAGTAGCCTAGTGGGTAACACACTCGCCTATGAACCAGAAGACCCAGGTTCGAATCCCACTTACTACCATTGTGTCCCTGAGCAAGACACTTAACCCTAAGTTGCTCCAGTAGGGGACTGTCCCTGTAACTACTGATTGTAAGTCGCTCTGGATAAGGGCGTCTGGTAAATGCTGTAAATGTAAATGTAAATGTAAGGTGGGTGTTTCGGGGTGGCGCTGCGCGGCCTTCCTGCCGAGGTCTGAGCTCCTTGTCCCCTCCAGATGAGGGCGGCGGCGCTCGGCGTGCTGCGGCGCCGCGGGAGGAAGCCGGAGCAGCTGGGCGCGCTGGAGCTGGCGGCGCTCGGGCACCTCGTCTGCGGGCTCAGCCCGCCTGAGCTGGGCCGCGTCGACCCGCACAACCTGAGGTGGGGACGCGGGCGCGCCAGGCCCCGTTTCCATGGACACCAGAGCGCGGTAACCCACATCTTCCGTGTCGTGTCTGTCCTCCGGCAGCTTGGCGGCGCTGTTCTTGAGAGAGGCCGCTCTGCCGTGTTCTGAGGAGCAGATGGAGGTTCTCACGTCGGGTCTGTCCAGCCCGCGGGCCTTCGGGCCGGTCAGCGACTGGGGCGCCGACGTGTTCACCGAGATCGGGACTCTGGCAGGTCCGGCCTCGTCCTCGTCTTTATACCGAGCGTCACGTCCCAGGTTCTGTGTGAACGGCTTGTGAGAAGCTTGCATGAAGCGATGTGTGCGTGTGTGGGTGTGAGTGTGATGTATGGTGTGTGTGCGTGGTGAGTGTGTGGTGTATGTGTGAGTGTGTATGGGTGTGAGTGTGGTGTATAGTGGGTGTGTGTATGAGTGTGTGTGTGGTATATGGGAGTGTGTGTGTGGGGTGTATGGTGTGTGTGTGTGTGCGGTGGTTATGGGTGTGTGTGTGTATGATGTGTGTGTGAGTGGTGAGTATAGTGTGTGTGTGTGTGTGGTGTGTATGTGTGTGTACGGTGTGTGTGAGTGGTGAGAGTGGGTGTGTATGTGTGTATACGGTGCTCAGCGTTTGTCGGTGTGTGTGTATGGTGTGCATGTGTGTTTGTGTGTATGTGTGTATGGTGTGTATGGTGTGTGAGAGTGGGTGTGTATGTATACGGTGCTCAGCGTTTGTCGGTATGTGTGTTTGTGTGTATGTGTGTATGGTGTGTGAGAGTGGGTGTGTATGTATACGGTGCTCAGCGTTTGTCGGTGTGTGTCTATGGTGTGTATGTGTGTATGGTGTGTGAGAGTGGGTGTGTATGTATACGGTGCTCAGCGTTTGTCGGTGTGTGTATGGTGTGTATGTGTGTTTGTGTGTATGTGTGTATGGTGTGTGAGAGTGGGTGTGTATGTATACGGTGCTCAGCGTTTGTCGGTGTGTGTGTATGTGTGTATGGTGTGTATGGTGTGTGAGAGTGGGTGTGTATGTATACGGTGCTCAGCGTTTGTCAGTGTGTGTGTATGGTGTGTATGTGTGTTTGTGTGTGTGTGTGTATGGTGTGTATGTGTTTGTGTGTATGTGTGTATGGTGTGTGAGAGTGGGTGTGTATGTATACGGTGCTCAGCGTTTGTCGGTGTGTGTGTGTGTGTGTATGGTGTGTGTGAGTGGTGAGAGTGGGTGTGTATGTATACGGTGCTCAGCGTTTGTCGGTGTGTGTGTATGTGTGTATGGTGTGTATGGTGTGTGAGAGTGGGTGTGTATGTATACGGTGCTCAGCGTTTGTCAGTGTGTGTGTATGGTGTGTATGTGTGTTTGTGTGTGTGTGTGTATGGTGTGTATGTGTTTGTGTGTATGTGTGTATGGTGTGTGAGAGTGGGTGTGTATGTATACGGTGCTCAGCGTTTGTCGGTGTGTGTGTGTGTGTGTATGGTGTGTGTGAGTGGTGAGAGTGGGTGTGTATGTATACGGTGCTCAGTGGTTGTCGGTGTGTATGGTGTGTATGTGTGTTTGTGTGTATGTGTGTATGGTGTGTGAGAGTGGGTGTGTATGTATACGGTGCTCAGCGTTTGTCGGTGTGTGTGTGTGTGTGTGTGTGTGTAGCTGGACTGGAGGACCTGCTGTTGTCGTCTCTGGTGAAGGAGCAGATTCAGGGTTTGACTCCGGCCGCCATCGCGCTGTTGCCGCCCCGGAAGCTGGCGGTGAGTTCCCGGCTCCGTGCGCGTTTTCCCGCCGCGTTGCTGCGGGGGGAGTAACGGCGGGGTGTGTTGGGGCGGGGCAGGTGGTGCTGGGCGCGGCGCAGCTGTCCTGGTTCAGCTCGGAGCAGGCCGCGGCCGTCACCAGGGACCAGTGGGCGGAGCTGGACGGCCAGCAGAGGCAGGCCCTGAGCCTGGCGCTGTACGAGGGCGACGTCATCGTGGCGCACCGAGGTCTGTACCCACAATCCCGCCCAAAGCCGTATAATCCAGGGCGTGGCCTTAATAACAGTGTGTGTGTGTGTGTGTGTTGGCAGGGAGGAACCACGCCCCCCCGCGCTGGTCAGCTGACACCCTCGCCCTGCACTTCCTGCCTCTGTGCTGCGCGTTGTGGCGCCTGCTGTGACCACCATGTGTATTTATTTGCTGTCCTGAACTGCTGTATTTGTAATTAAACGCGGCCTTTTCAACACGAGTGGCGCTTTTCATGACAGAACGTTCAGGGACGTGGAGCCTCCTCATGGAACCCCAACATCCGTGTCGTTTTCTCCAAAACTTCTGAGCATTTGAATGAGCCTCAGACTCCTGAATTTCTACTAAAAAAAAAAAAAAAAAAAAAAAAAAGAATAATTAGAGTTAATGAGGCTCAGCGCTTGTCAGAAAAACAGGGATGAAAGTGGGGGTACAGCAGGTCGCTGCTGCAGGGCAGAACGTGGACCGGCCAGATCGGGTTGGAACGTGGAGCCCTGCCTGGCTTGCATGTCGCCGTCTCGGGGCCGTAATGTTGCTCCTCGTACGGCGCGGTCTCCACCTACTCACCTGCACCTCAACACCTTCCTCTTTAGAGAAGATTTAGATGAACTTGTAACCTTCTTCTTGTCTGACTTCTGTATAGAAACTAGAACAGAGTGAATAAAAAGATTGTATTCATAGTTGGGGGTCCTAGTGAACCAGAACTGACCACTTCATCCATGGTGACATGGAAGCACGTTGTAAGTCCCTCTGGATACGGGCGTCTGGTAAATACTGTAAATGTAAATGTACGTACCTGCTTTAGGTGCCTGAGAGGTTCAACAAGCTGGAAGAACGGGCCAAACGTCCACCTCTCCACCCGTTGAGTCCACTAAACCCTGCAGTGGTGGCCTAGCGGTTAAGGAAGCGGCCCCGTAATCAAAAGGTTGCCGGTTCGAATCCCGAGCCGCCAAAGTGCCACAGAGCAAAGCACCGTCCCCACACACTTCTCCCCGGGCGCCTGTCATGGTGCCCACTGCTCACTCAGGGTGATGGTTAAATACAGAGGACACGTTTCACTGAGTGCACCGTGTGCTGTGCTGCTGTGTATCACATGTGACGATCACTTCACTTCACTTTAAATTTGCACACCTTTTCGTTACGTTTAAAAACAAAAAAATTGTGATACTTGTTTATATTTGCAATATTCGTAATATTGAGGCCGACAGCAGTCGTACAAGCATTTCACTGCATATCGTACCGTGTACGACTGTGTACGTGAATAATTAAAATTGAATTTGAATGTAACTGGATTGATAAACCGGGGTCAAACTCCGCTACTTGGGTTTATTTTAGTTACTTCTTTTTAAATCCTGCAGGGGGCGCCCTCGGGCCGCAGCGGAATCCCGGGACCGAGGCGGGCGGCGCCAATCCCGATCCCCGGCGATGACGCACTTCCTGGGGGGGGCGGCGAGGACCACCGCCGCGGCTCTGCGGGTCTTTTTTTTTTTTTTTTTTTTTTTTAAACCGTCCCTCCTTCTCCATTTCGGGCTTTTTACTCCCGCTTTTCTGGAACATGAGTCCGCGGCCGAGGCGCGTCCCGCGGGGCTCGCCGCTCTGAGAGCTCGGGGGTCGCGGCGTCCGAGAGGGACGCCCGGAGGAGCGGACTGTTATGTGAGGCGGCGCCGGGAGACCGTGACTCCGGCCGGGGCTGCGCTCTGATCTCGACCCGGGGACGACGTCGCTCCGCGACCGGTGGGTGTTAGCGGCGGGACCCGGGCCGGACAGCCGACATGAGGGGAAGTTTCTCCGCAAGAGAATTTTATCGCCGTCGGTCCGGTGCGTGACGGCGACTTGTGCGACTTCAGAGCTGCTTTTGTAAAAACTTTCTGGTGCGACTCGGAACCCGCCCGGCGGGGAGGAGCCGATTAAAGCCCCGCGGCGCTTCCGTCCCAGCCCGCACTCTCCCGGCGCGACTCCTCCGGTCCGGTCCGGTCGGCGCAACGCAGGTACGTGTCGCGGGTCCCGGTAAAACCGAACATCCCGGAGCCCCCTGACCTCTGACCCTCCCGCTCGGTCCTCCCCCGACTCCGCCCGCCGCTCAGGTGGGGTTAAAAGGCCGAGCGGAGAGGCGTGAGGCCGGGCGTGGTGCGGCGGCGCCGGACCGGAGGTGAGTTGTCGGACCGGCCGCCCGGACACCTGCCGGTGGAGCCGCGGGTTCGTGCCTCTTCTCCGGCGTCAATTCGCGCTGATAAAGTCCCAGAAAGGGAATTATTGAGCCTCCTGGAAGCGTTCTTTTTCACAGGAGTTTTAACTCTGGTTCATTATGATGCAATTTATTCGCATGTTTTTCTCTAGTGTTCTCACCGTTGGTGCTTTTTAACGTCTTTGCACCGGTTCTGGTGGAGAATAGAACACGTACCGAGACCATGAACGTCCTGGCCTGGATTTAAAATGGAAAATGGTTCTTGTACGTAGCTGATGACGAGATATCGGAACGTTCTCTTTTATTTTCCCCAGTTCTTCCTCCCTCGGCCACTTTCTTCATTTGGCTGGAATTTGAATCTTTGCAAATACCAGGATTTCGTGTGTCGTGGTTCTCGGTTTGGTCCATTTTGTTCCAGTCGCGGGCCAGATGCATGGTGGGACGTCCTCGAACCTCAGCTGTGGTTCTCCTTCATGCCTGCGTCGGTGGGTGCGGCGTTCCTGCAATTCCACATCTGGGCCGTAGATCCCACATCTGTGTATTCACTCTGAAGCTTTTGTCCATTTCATTATAACATATAATCTGAGAATTCTCAGCTTTTATTAAGTTGTGATCTTTGCTCGTGAGATCTTCTCGCCTGTAAAACGGCTCTGAGGCGCTGTGGTGGGTGTCCAGGGCGAACCTCACGGCCCCACGTCAACGCAGGAACCAGATCTTCTGGGCCTTCTGAAGTCCTAACCGGGAGGCTTCCCCACTGGGGCTTCAGATGAACATTGCACGGAAGGTGGAGCCTCCGGTTCCTCTCCGGTTCCTCTGCTGTGGAGCGCCTCCACCTCCAACCTCGTTTTCATCTCCTCCACCTTCGTCCGTAATCTAACCCATCGCCTCCAGCCGAGATGTCAGATGATCTTCCCGTGACGCGGTTACCCTCGATACGGAGACCTGTGGAATATTCCGCAGACCAAGTCCTCTTGTGTTTAAGTGGGTTACGCAGCGTGAACGGGCGGTCAGAGCGAAGGCCGTTAAATCGAAAATTTGTGGCGTACGCGAGAATAAAACCACGAAAATACAACGTATTAAACACGGGTTAACCAATTTTTTAATTTTAAATAAAAAAAAAAATAGTGAAAATAAAATCTAAACAAGCAGGTAAAGTATCGCTAATAATACAATTTTAAACCGTTTCAGTTTTATTCACTCTTCTGAATATTTTGCTGTGAAATCATTTCAACAATTTTAAATAACGTCCTTTCCAAATGTTAAGTGACATTATTCAGCTTGCTGAAATTCGGGCTCGCGATGGTGCACTGAGCTGAAGTTCTCACCACCTCCTCGAGGAGCTCTGAGTCTCCGCTGCTGCCACACCGATTTCTTCATTTTTCCACCGCTGCATTTAACCCTGCATCACCCTGAGTGAGCAGTGGGCACCATGACAGGCGCCCGGGGAGCAGTGTGTGGGGACGGGACCTTCATCAAGGGGACCTCAGTGGTACCTTGGCAGATTGGGATTCGAACCAGCAACCTTCTGATTACGGGGCCGCTTTCTTAACGGGGCCCCATTGTTAATATGTGCTCACCAGAGGTGGCCTGACTGCCGTTAGGTACCGAGATGAGCGCGAGTTCCACTTTAATTTGGAGTGTGACTCCAAATCCAGACCAATTCGATTTTAATTTATCATTTTGTGTGTGGTTTTGTTGTAATTCATTCAGATCTAGGATGTCTCGTTTTTGTGCTCCTTCTATTTTCTGAGAGATTACTAAAGATTTATTTTGTTACGAGCGTTACTAAAGAAGAATTTCGTCATGAGCGTTACGTGAGGTTACTAAAGAAGAATTTCGTCATGAGCGTTATGTGAGGTAACTAAAGAAGAATTTCGTCATGAGCGTTACGTGAGGTAACTAAAGAAGAATTTCAACATGAGCGTAACGTGAGATTACTACAGAAGAATTTCAATATGAGCGTTACGTAACGTGAGGTTACTACAGAAGAATTTCAATATGAGCGTTACGTAACGTGAGGTTACTACAGAAGAAGTTCGTCATGAGCGTTACATGAGGTTACTACAGAAGAAGTTTTGTCGTGAGCATTACGTGAGGTTACTAAAGAAGAAGTTCGTTGTGAGCGTTACGTGAGGTTACTAAAGAAGAAGTTCGTCGTGAGCGTTACGTAACGTGAGGTTACTAAAGAAGAATTTCGTCATGAGCTTTACGTGAGGTTACTAAAGAAGAATTTCGTCATGAGCTTTACGTGAGGTTACTAAAGAAGAATTTCGTCATGAGCGTTACGTGAGGTTACTAAAGAAGAAGTTCGTCATGAGCGTTACGTGAGGTTACTAAAGAAGAATTTCGTCATGAGCTTTACGTGAGGTTACTAAAGAAGAATTTCGTCATGAGCGTTACGTGAGGTTACTAAAGAAGAAGTTCGTCATGAGCGTTACGTGAGGTTACTAAAGAAGAAGTTCGTCGTGAGCGTTACGTGAGGTTACTAAAGAAGTTAGTTGTGAGCGTTACGTGAGGTTACTAAAGAAGAAGTTCGTCGTGAGGTTACTAAAGAAGAAGTTCGTCGTGAGCGTTACGTGAGGTTACTAAAGAAGAAGTTCGTCGTGAGCGTTTGGCCAAAAGTATTACACTTACCAAAAGTTTTGAGTGACACAAATACTCAGCTGCGGGATCAAGGTGCCACCAGTGCAGAGCTTGCTCAGGAATGGCAGCAGGCGGGTGGGAGGGTATCTGCACCCGCAGTGAGGAGAAGTCATCTGGAGGGATGGTCTGGTGTCAAGAAGGGCAGCAAAGAAAACGTTTCTCTCCAAGAAAACCATCAAGGACCGACTGATATTCTGTAAAAAGTTTAGGGACTGGACTTCTGAGGACCGGGGGAAAGCCTTTGAATCTTACAAAATGCCAGTAATTATACAGGGTGGACCATTTATATGGATCCACCTTAATAAAAGGGGAATGGTTGGTGATATTAACCTCCTGTTTGTGGCAAATTAGTATATGTGAGGGGGCTTTTCAAGATGGGTGGTGACCATAGTGGCCATTTTGAAGTCGGCCATCTTGGATCCAACTTTTGTTTTGTTCAATAGGCAGAGGGTCATGTGACACATCAAATTTATTGGTAATATCACAAGAAAAACAATGGTGTGCTTGGTTTTAACGTAACTTTATTCTTTCATGAGTTATAAAATGTGTTCAATGTCACCGACCATTCCCATTTTATTAAGGTGGATCCATATAAATGGCCCACCCTGTACTTAAAAACAGCACAGAAACAACTGACAAAAACATCTAAAATGCTTAAGCAGCAAACTTTGGGGGGGGGGAACAAAAAAAACAGTATTTGTGTCGTTGTCGGACCCCTTGGCCACGATTGTACGGTTTCTCGTCCCCTTGTATTTTTGATGTTGGCTCAGATAATACCTCGGCCTGGGCCTCCGCTCCCATAGTGTGTCG
Source organism: Denticeps clupeoides (assembly GCF_900700375.1). Taxonomy (NCBI): domain Eukaryota; kingdom Metazoa; phylum Chordata; class Actinopteri; order Clupeiformes; family Denticipitidae; genus Denticeps; species Denticeps clupeoides. Next base: position 204,638 of record NW_021630058.1, on the reverse strand, counting down.
GAGGAGTGAAATGGGCGCCTCCCCGCACCTGAATGTTCTCTGCTCCTCCCCGCAGGTGACCCCTGAACTGGTGAAACCGCACCCTCGCTGACTCGGCCGGCGCAGGGCCGCTGGGGACGCTTCCTGTTGCGAGGGACGCGGCGGGCTCGTCTGCTTTCTCATGGATCTCCGGCCCGCCCGGCTGCTGCCGCTGCCGCTGCTGCTGACCCTCGCCGTGTCCGCCCTCAGCCAGAGGGTCTACACCAACACCTGGGCCGTCCACGTCACCGGCGGAGCGGCGGAGGCCCAGCGCGTGGCCCAGAAACACGGCTTCGTCAACCTCGGCCACGTACGTACCGAGCCGCGGACGTGTGTGTGGCTGCCGTTTTCATACCGAGCCAGCCGATTCAGAAGCGGCCAGAGGGCTGAGTACCGTACGAGCGTTTATTAATTGGGTTTTAAATGGCCGCGTGTGGCTGGTGCTCCGGCGTCATGTGACCGTCTGTGTCCTGCTGACTGTTTTGGTTGGAGGTGTCGCAGGGCGCGTAACGAGACCCGAGTGACTGGCGGGGACGGTTCCGGGAACGTCGCTGTCAGAAGCGTTTCACACGCGCAGCCTGATGGCTCTGAGTGTGTGTGTGTGTGTCTGCGTCTGCAATGTTGACTTTGGACCGTATTTCGGGGGAAATTGATTTAGAATCTGGGATCCTTGTCCTGCTGACGTTCCGGTTCCACGTTTCTGTTAATTAATTATTCAGTCTGGCCCTTCATGCTCCGTCAGTTGCCCGTAACAACGCTGCTCTCTGTCGTCTCAGCGTCATCTTCTCTCTGGACGTCCTCCTGACGCTCCCCTCGGCCAGCTGTAATGGCTGCGTGAGGAGCACGTGACCGTCTCTCGCGTCTCGTCCCGCCCCCTCGTCCCCGCCGGGCCCACGGCGCGGTGTAGGAACAGGTGTACAGCTCAGGGCGAGCCTCCACCGGTAATAATGCATTAATATATTAATGTCCATTCGGATGGACGCGACGAAGCTACCTGGATTTCTTGGGCCTGATCGGCTCCTCCTTGCTGGATGACACGGGTGCATCTCCCAGGTCCATCCTGGTCCCTGCTCTATGATTAGCGAGCTGACTGATGTAGTGAAGAACCAGCTTCATCAGCTCCAGACCTGCTGGTGGAGCGGCTGCCGGGCCTTCGCAGATAAACGGTTAATTTAGGGTTCTTCCGTTTATCTCCACGTGTAAATGAATAGTCACTGTGGGTGGGTGGACGTGGCCAGAGAAGAACGGAGAAGAAGCACTGTGATGTAGAAATATTAATGGTGACGACATCGTTGTTCATCGTTTAGACAGCTCCAGGCAAACTGGCTGTGATGCGTTTTCAAGTTGCCAAATCGGCAAGTCACGCCCACCCCCGCCGGTATCTCGAACGGGTGCACCTGGTCGTCCTCGACCCTGGTACCTGGGCCTGGAGTCTCCTCCTCCTCCTCCTCCTTCCGCGATGGCGGAATATGGACGTCAGAAATGCACCATTAAAACTCCAAAGTTGAGTTGTGGTAAGATGGCCAGATGACCTTGAGGAAGTTGCGTGAACATAAGACACCCACACCAGTTCAGGAGCGGCTTTCTTTATGGTATCGATCTTCTAAAGTTCTATAGGCGTTCGAACGTAACTGTTGAACAGCATCTAGTTCTCTTCGATCTCATATAACTGGAGTTTGGTGGCTTCCCCTGATTCAATCATCTATCCTGAGGAACCACCACCTGCGTTAATACCTGGCATGCATCAGATGCTGGCTTACAAAGCCAGTCATGGAGTAGCACCATCCTACCTCACATCCCATATTACACCTCGCACTGCACCTGGTATACTCCGAGCCTCCAGTACTGCTCGCCTGGTCCCTCCATCTCTGAAGGTAAAAGGAAGACGCTCATCTAGACTCTTCTCCGTCTTGGCCCCTCTGTGGTGGAATGAACTTCCAGCTCAGTCACTGAGCACCTTCACGCGGCACCTTCCTCTTTAGAGAATATTTAGATGAACTTGTAACCTTCTTCTTGTCTGACTTCTGTATAGAAACTAGAACAGAGTGAATAAAAAGGTTGTATTCATAGTTGGGGGTCCTAGTGAACCAGAACTGACCACTTCATCCATGGTGACATGGAAGCACGTTGTAAGTGGCTCTGGATACGGGCGTCTACTCTAGATCCGTTCTAATGGTCGATTTCACCGAAATATGTCACATTTAAAGTGATTAGAATGTGACCTGCCATCAAAAAGCAATGAACTGGTCTGTGATTTACTCAACAGTGGCTGTTTGTTCCCTTCAGCCCGCGGTTCTGTGGACCGCTGCTCACCGGGCCGTGCGTTGCCATGCGGCTCCTCCGATAGCATCAGCGCCGCCGCCACATCCAGCTTTCATCCCGCCTTCTGTTCGACCGCCACATTTTTCTCAGCTCTGCCGTGCAGCGGCGCGTACGAAGGCGCGTCCCCGCCCTCGCCGCTCCTCCGCGGCAGTTCTCGGAACCCCGCCGGGGTTCTCGGGCCCCCCGAGCCTACAGGCTGGATCCGGGTCGTTAAAAAAAAGAGCCTCCTTATTACCAGCTAATTGTTGGCGGATTTGAAAGGTCACGTTCCCACAGTAAAAATGAGCCCTGGGGCGGACTGGGCCGTTCGCGGAGTCCCACTCTGGCGTTTTATTTTACTTTTATCCACAGCGACTTACACGAGGACACCAGCGACTTCTCATTCGGTTTCTATAGATTTTGAGTTACAAAACTAAGAGCCCCGATAAGGCTGAACTTGTCAGGAATAGAACCTGCGGGGATTCGTCTGAAATACTTTTTGAACAAGTGGGTTTTCAGCTGGTGGTAGTCTCTACTAGTCGAATGGAGCAGGACAAGTTGTCCCACCAGCCAGGGACAATGAAGGAGAACAGAGTCGATTGGGATCAGAGAACCCATGAAGAGGGACTTTTTAGTCTTGTTTCGTGTGCAGATCTGAGAGGGCGTGCAGGAGTGTATCTGGCTAGTAGTGTGTTGGTGTAAGAGGGAGAACTTCCATTCACAGCCCTGTAGGCACCATCAAGGATTTACACTCGATATGAGCAGCTACCGGGAGCCGGTGGAGAGCGGCGAGAAGAGGTGAGGAGGCGTTTTCCACGTCCGTCGGCGAGTTGCTACCTTGAATCAATATTTGCTGTTCCAGATAAAATGGCCCCTGAGGGTCCAGAGGGTGAAGAATTGGCCCCCACGTCTGTACCGCCATAGCTCTGCGTGTCACCGTGTCGTTCGTGCACGGCAGCTTGTTTGCTGGTTTGGGGGAGGCGGGTCCCATCTGTAGAACCACGCCCACCTTTTTTTTTTGGGGGGGGGGGACCCTCTTCAGGTCCGTCTGTGCGCGTGTTAATGGTGCCGTGGTACGGGGTCACACGCTCTCGCCGCCGGCGCGAGTCGCATCTGAGACGTGTCTGAGAAATTCGGCCGGTAGGTGACAACGCCGCGGCTCTGTTTGATTTTGCTCTCGGCTTCTTCTGACGTGACCTCAGCGCCCCGGTCTGGTTCTTATGAAGGCGGATGATGACGGGGTTCCAGCTGGACCTTGTTGGGGCTCCGTGTGTCTACATGTGATCCCTAAAATGAAATAATCTGCCTCCTCTTCCAAAACGCCGATCAGAGGAGCTCAGGGTCACAGGAGAGGCCTGGAGATCCGACGCTGGAACCGAGATCGTGCTGAAGCTCCAGATGAAAATAAAACCCCGCCTTCTCAGGCCCGACCGGCGCGGGGTCAACGTCTGGCCAATCCTGGCCACGCCTACAACTCCCAAGTCCCTGGGCCGCAGTGTGTTGCCACAGACAGGCCATCCAGACGTCCAGGAGATATGAGCGGTCACGAGGACATGAGCTCACCGGCTATTGTCTCTCTGAGGAACATCATGAGACCAGGCTGTGGAGTCGGGCTCGGCTTTTTTAAACGTTGTTTTGTTGCGCCGTGATCTTGGGGCGGCGGCGGCGTTTCAGCCGCGCCTTTGTGTCTTGGCAGCCGGCGTGGTTCGCGGGTGATGGCTGGCACCGCTCCGGCGGATCAGGTGTCTTCTCCAGACGTGTCGGGCGGAGAGGAAACCAGAGCCGCCATGCAGCGGGCGTGTCTCAGTTCCGTCCCTCCGGCCGGACATCTCGCCACGACTCCGCGTTCGGCGCGGCGCGGGCCGTGAAATGCGGCGCGAGGGGCGGCGAGTGCCAGAAACACGAAACGAATTTAAACCGCTAATGAGCTCAGCGCCGCACTTCCTGGTCGGGTCGGTCGGTGAGTTCTCTGAAGGTCCTGATGGACCCTGCTGACCTTTGACCACGGTGACGCAACACGATCACGGCGCTCTGCCGCGGCGTCGAATGGAGTTTGTTGTCGGAGCCGCGTGCAGCCCGAGGGGCGGGGCTTCCCTGGCCACACATTCCAGTGGAGGAAGCCCGGGGGTGGAGTGGTGGAGCAGGGCAAGGTCCTGGACTTCACGGTGGGAGGAGCTTCCCTGCCAGACTTGGCCAGCAGGCCGGGGGATTATGGGAAATAATTTCTCAACGCTGAGTATTTCATCACAGATGCAAACGGAGATTTGACGTGCTGATCCGGCCTGTCACAACTTCCTCCTCGGGCTCCGCCTCCCCCAGTTTCCAGTGGTGGGAGGGGCTCGTCCAGCCCCTCATTATCGTATTTGGTATCAGGCTCCTGCGTTGGTCATGTCTGACCTGATAAACGCTCTTTTCTTCTCCCGGTTTGCACCAGGTCGTGGAACCCTTGAGAACCTCTCTGTAGAGGAGAGTCCGTGTTCATGTAGGAGTTGGGGGGCGGGGTGGGTACTGTGGGCTTTCTACGGCGTTGTCTTGACAACTGACCTCTTGGACGTTCTGAGGAGTTAGAAAATGACCCCCAGGGAGGACGTGGAATGTTCCAGAAAAGAGCAGAACCCACCCCCCACTCACACCTGGGGTAGAACACACACACACACACACACACACACAGTTCTTTTGTTTCCTGTCCTGTTAAGGTGTCGACTGTAGAATGGCACGTCTGGTCTGGATCAAACCAGGTCTGGAACCTGGTTTCCCATCAGAGTAAAGATCTCAGGTCGTCTGCAGAAGAAGAGTTGAGCAGAAACCACTGGTGGAGGTTAAAGCCTTGAATTCCTCCACCCAGACAGACAGGACTTTCTGGTAGTAAATTCCGGCGGGAAATAATTAGTTGTGGTTGGTCCCTGCAGAAGGTGGGCGGAGTCAGGACGGTGGCGCTAATCTTTAATCGTTGCACATCTGGCCAGTCGCGCCTCGGCGGGCCGCTCGGGCCCCGTCTGCGCTCGCCGTCGGGCGCTGACCTCTTAATTGGCCGAATTGGTGCCATGTGGTGGTCGGGGGCGGGGCCGGTGGCAGATGTGCCTGGGCTGAAGAACCGTAGCTGCCAGGTGACGACGGGCGGGATCTGCTTCTCGTTGGAAGCTCATCACCGTTTCTACAGAAAAGCGGCCAGCCAGGTTGTCTCGTTTAATCAGATTTTATCTCTGAGACCCATGGAGACCCCATGGAGACCCCATGGAGACCCCATGGAGACCAGATCAACGTGTGTGTGTGTTCCTGTAACCGTCCTCTTCTGCACCGTGGCTCATTTGCGCCGTGTCTCCCCAGGGTGCCGTGGGGCCCGCGCGGTAATGAAGTGAAATTTAAAATAGAAACGAAGCGACCCCCCCGTGCTGCAGAAGGAACCTGCACCTCCTCCACCGCTCCTGGAGGAGACGCGTGGGCGCGGGGGTCTTTCTGGTCGTTCGTCCAGTCGTGGCGAAAGGAGGAGCTCCGCCTCTGATCTCCAGCACTTGATGATGGGACGTCTGAGGCCTTTATCTCCCGCGGTTTTAAAACTGGAGTGGACCCGATACAGAGCCCGGGGACAGGGGGACATTTCTGTCCGATCAGGGGACCAGGGGGATTTTCAGTGACCGTATCCGTGTGAACGGCAAAGCAGTCAACCTCCAACCTGACCTTTAACCCCAAATGTGTCCTACATACAACAATGGTGGACAACAGTCCGTGGTCGTGCTGCAGCGACCTCACGAAACGCTCTCTGTGCCGCACATTTCAGGACGTTCTGCCTCGTTCCCTGCGCGTCCTCCGTCCCCACCGTCCAACTAAATCATTACTTCGCGGTCTTGATCTGTTGCTGGAGTGTTTCTGCACGAACGGAACGTCTCCCGTGTTCCTCGAGGAGAGAACCTGGGCGTCCTCTGAGGACTTGACGTGGGCTGGAGAACCGTGTTCCGCGTGCGAGTTGGCCGGTTACGCAACCAGAAGCCCCTGATTGAATGCCAGCCGCTCGTTATGCCGCTTTGAAGGGCCGCGCTTCAGACGTTCCCCTCCTCCCGTTCTGGAGTCTAATGAGGAACACGTGCGGAATGGTCCGGCGTGGAGGTGGGGCCTCCGAGTCTGGAGGCCGGGAAGAGGGACGAGACCAGACCGCAGCCGGCTTATCTCTCCACGCCGTCTCCGCGTCTGAGGACTCGCGAGACCTGGAAAGTTCCGTAACTTCTAATAAAGATGTTCGTGGCGTGTGCGAGACGTTGGTGCACCATGATCATGTGACAGCAGATGCTGGATGAAAATGGAATTGAGGTCAAAGTTCACAAGTTGTGTTTGGTGGTTTGTGGACCCTGAAGTGGTTTTGTGGCGTTTGGGTGAAGGGATCAGGTTCTCCGTGTTCAGTCAGGTGAATTCCATTCTTCACTCGTTCTTCTTGCTCTGGCTGATTCGCCAGGTTCCTGTGGTCTTCTCCTCTGGTTAATGACGCGAGTTGAACTTCTCCACACCACCAGCGCCCTCAGGGCGCCTGATTGAAATTCATCAGCCAGATCGCCGCTCATCGATTCCCAGCGCTTGGGGACGTCTGGATCGTTTTTCCACCTGACTTTGTGTCGGGGTTCTGAGGCCTCCGGTCCAGCCGGGGGTCTGGTCCTGCGCTTTATCTCCGGTTCTCAGCAGTTAACGTTATTTTTAGAGCTCCCTGGCCGCTGGACCCGAGCTTGCGGTTTCGCATCAGAATCATTTCTTTCCTTCTGGAAAAGTCTCCGCGACGGCCGCCTTTTATGTATTTTCCTTCCATTTACAGCGACTTTATATATAACCAAGTTCTCTCCACGAACATCTAACGTTCTCCTTCAGTCATTCGGAACCTCCCATACAACAGACTGCATCATCTGGAATGTCCACAATGATTATGCTGGAGGAACATCTACATCTCACATCAGACTGATGAACAGACAGGCTTTTGAGAAAGCAGGGTTCCTTGATCTGAGGAACGAGGAAGGCAGTGAAGTGGTCAAGGAGGGACGTTCCACTCGCTGCTGCGGCTTCTTGCGGGGGAAGTGGTGGCCTAGCGGTTAAGGAAGCGGTGGCCCCGTAATCAGAAGGTTGCCGGTTCGAATCCCGATCCGTCAAGGTGCCACTGAGGTGCCACTGAGCAAAGCACCGTCCCCACACACTGCTCCCCGGGCGCCTGTCATGGCCGCCCACTGCTCACTCAGGGTGATGGGATAAATGCAGAGGACAAATTTCACTGTGTGCACCGTGTGCTGTGCTGCTCTGTATCACATGTGACAATCACTTCACTTTACTTGATTTCTTCACCGTGATTGATCATGATGGACCCTGATCGATGAGGTGGCACAGCGGTTCGATTCAGAGATTGCCAGGTTCTTCGCCAGGTTCTCCACCAGTTTCTCAGCCATGTGCGTTAGATGGTTTGGTGACTGTGTGTTTGTCCACTGCAGTGACCCTTGGCCTCCGTGTCAGAGACATGCTACTGGTTTTGGCTTTATTTGTGGGCGGGATTATACCTGCTCCAGGATCATGCTGTGATTGGTTCTCAGCCTTATGCGTTAAATGGACTGCCGACTGTGTGTGTGTGTGTCGGAGACATGCTACTGGTTTTGGTTTTTGTTGTTTGTTTATTGTTTATTTATTTATTTTATAGATTATGTTAATTTATGATTTTGTTCATGAGTAAAGTCTAGTAAAGTCGTTGTAATGTTAGAGGAACGCTCCAGTAAGCTGAATTCTAAAGGTCATGTTCCCTTTTGATAAATGTGTGTGTATTGTAGACGTAGTGAAGGCTGACTCTGGTGAGTGGGCGGGGTCTCCGCCTGTCCTTGTCCCCGCGTGATGATAGCGTGTCCCCTGAGTCATCGGAGGTCCGTCATTATGAGGAATTATCTGCTCCCCCCCCCCCCCCCTCCTGCTCTGAATAAGTGCAGGGCGGAGCGCCGGCCGGCGAGGGGGGCCATGTTGACGCCGCGGGGACGATGACGCGGCGGTGGACGTCCTATCTGGATGGCAGCGGTTCTGAAGAGGAGCTGTTCAGGATAAACGCTTCCTCATCAAAGCCATTTTACTGTCAGATCAGGGCGTGGGGGGTTCTGGGTAACAGGATACATCTGGCCTGACTAGACTGGCAGCGTAGCGGTGTGTGTGTGTGTGTGTGTGGTGTGTGTGTGTGTGTGTGTGTATCCCAGTGTTATAGAAACCTTGAAGAACAACACCACACATGCACAGAACAGTGCTTGGTGTTTGTAGGTGTGCAGAACAGGAATTTGGCTTCTCGTGTGTGTGTGTGTGTGTGTGTGTTAGTGCCGTAACGTGTGCGGTGATCCACATCTCGTAATTAAGTCTAATGACCGAGTGCTGGGCTGCCGCGTTGGACGCCTGTGTAATTTGCGGCGCGCTGACCGCATGTTGATCGCCAGCCAATCGCTGCTCTCCGTGCTGCTGCTTTTACACGCGGGTGGTGGTAGTCGCCTAGAGGGTCAGACTATGAACCAGAAGACCCAGGTTCAAACCCCACTTACTAACATCGTGTCCCTGAGCAGGACACTTAACCCTGAGTGTCTCCAGGGGGGGGAACTGTCCCTGTAACTACTGACTGTACATGCCGTAAATGTACGTGGCCACAGTGTATTTCTGACTCGTGTTGAATTTAGGAACTAATTAAGATGTCATTTTAGTCCCTGATCCGGGCATCACTGTGTCCACGGAGAACGTTCCCACAGAGTCCAGAATTCACTGTGGACTTTGTTTTGGATCCCTCCTTGACTGTAGCGGTCACAGTGATTTATCACGATGACCTTCACCGTATCTTCAGTGTGTGTGTGTGTGTGTGTGTTTCTGCAGCTGTTATTCCCAACAGCAGTTCTCCAAACGTGGCGCTGCGCCATTACACTACGGCCGCGGGATTTTACCCAGAAGTCCCCGCGCGGCTGTAGACGCCCAGCTGGGTGTACGGCCCTTTTCCCTCCGTTTTCTGGCCGCTGTGAGATGTTGAGAGCTGGAACCAGACGTCTGAGCGCCATGGTGACGCCCCAGCTGCTCAGCTAGGGGCAGTGGTGGCCTAGCGGTTAAGGAAGCGGCCCCGTAATCAGAAGGTTGCCGGTTTCGAATCCCGATCCGTCAAGGTGCCACTGAGCAAAGCACCGTCCCCACACACTGCTCCCCGGGCGCCTGTCATGGCTGCCCACTGCTCACTCAGGGTGATGGTTAAATACAGAGGACAAATTTCACTGTGTGCTGTGCTGCTGTGTATCAACATGTACAATCACTTCACTCTAAAGCTGCCCGCTGCCGCTGCGTTCCACGCCGTTACGGGCCTTTCGTTATTTATGGTGAGGTCATTTGCTACTGGCATTTTTGGGTCAAGGGTTGGGAGACCTGACCTGGGTCTTCATGATTGTAACATGGACCATCTGTGATTCTGGTCTGTGTTTGGTTACAGTTCCTGTGTTTTCTTCTTGCAGGTATTCGGCGACTACTATCACTTCCGGCACCACCGGGTGGTGAAGCGCTCCCTGTCAGACCATCGGGGTCTCCACGCTCGACTGCAGGGGGAACCGCAGGTAAAGTGTGGTGTGTTTACAACGAGCATTTCCGCCCGCCGTCTAGTCACCGCATGACCCCCACCACGCTGATCCGGTGATCATGTGACCAGCTCCCAGTAAAGCAGCAGCAGGAGGTCCGTGGAACCTCACCGGGACCCTGCCTCGCGACTAGCTGCTTTCCGGTAGTTTCTTGTTTTTTTTTTTATTTCCTCGGCTGGTCAGATGCAGGGCTCCACTTGGCGGCGATATCGGAGCTCCCGCCGCCCCGCCCGGCCCCGGCCGCCCCTCCGGGGACGAGATGGACGAGAGGACCCCGCGGTGTGAAGAAGCGGCCTGTCAGCGCCCCTCATCGCAGCCGAGGGACTCCAGGCGCCGGTTCTCCTGAAGCGCGGCCATCCGCCAGGGAGACCGTCCTTTATCATCTCGAGTTGTTCACATTACAAAAAGCCCGATATCATCCGTCAGTTTCTGCATTTTTCATGTATCAGGATGAACTCGTCATTATTGTTCCGCTTTCAGCTGCAGCTGTATCGTAGATGAAGGATGTCATCATGGAAGATAGATGTGAAGTCCCTCTGTGATGAATAAACATCAACTACGGCCCTACCTTCTCGAGCCATGTTGTGGTAGATGGAGCCCTGAGGCTCACCTCGTCATCTCCTGCCTGTTGCAATCGGAAGAAAAGTCTTCTGCAGGTCGAAGATCCCATCCAGCGGGAGCTGGAGATGTCTTGTGTTATTCATCATGGGCTCCAACATCTGCTGCTGCCAGGCTCCCGCCGCCGCCTCCTCAGAGAGGAGCTCGTCTGAGAAGATGAGAACTCGCCGGTTCTCTCATCCTGGACGTTCTGAAACCTGGCAGCTGCCTGCAGACCTGAGACGTTTTGACGGGCAGCGCCGGTCGGAGAGTCCATCATCCCTGCGTCCACGGATGGACAGAACCTCCCCGTCAGCACCCAATCAACTAGGTGTTCTGGTCCAGTCCGTTCTGTAGAGGTTGATGTAACATGCCCAGGCGTCCTTATCCAGTGCGCCTTGCAGTCAGTAGTGACGGGGACAGTCCCCCCCCTGGAGACACGATGGTGGGGTTCCAACCTGGGACTTTGTGCTCTTCCGTCTTGGACCAGCTTCACAAGCTGCTGGTTTTCAGTAACTAGTGGTGAGAAGTTGGTGCCGTGAGGGGTGGTGGAATTACGATGCTGCTGACGTCGGGTGGAGATGCCCAAGCTGGTTGGAACACATGTTCTGTGGATGAGGAGAAGAGAGATGGAGGTCTTTTTACTGTTTACTTGACCGGGTGACTCGGGTGGCCCTGCCACTGCAAATAAACGTTCCCTGTTCGACTGGAGCGCTTCTGATGACGCAGGAGACACCAGACGCTTCTCACAAGACTTCGTCTCAGCACTCTGAAGGAGCTTTAAATGCAGCGGCGGAGGTCATGAGGAGGGTTAATTGAGAGCAGAGGAGGTAATAAATGAAGGCAGGGACGTTAACGCTCAGAAGCACATTGTCAAATCAATGATGACTGATGTGCCTCTGATGTAGGCCAGGGTCTGATAATTCATCTACAAATCATCTCCGTTATGGATCACGTCTAATAAGAGAAGATTTCCTGAGGAAAAGATGGTGATTTCATTCCTTCTCACCAAGCCGACAGCCTGGTCTCGTGTGCGTGTCACATGATGCTCATTTTTACACCGGTCGCGTTGCCCAGTGCATTCTGGGTTATCTGTGCAAGTCTTCTCTGTCTTTATGCGTCATCATACTAGAGGAAGGTGATGAGAAGATCATAAGAAAACCTGAACTCCTCTCTCACATTGTTCTATTTCCATCTGATTGTTTGCATCGTAAATTTGTGTGTGTGTGTGTGTGTGTGTGTGTAATAGTAGCTGAATTTAGTCCCTCTTCCCGCTTGGACCATGACCCTCGTTTCACCTCAGAATGTCGCGAATGGTGCTGGAGCTCCGCCTTTTTCTCCACTCAGCGAATCATAGGAACATGGGAGGAGCTGGACGACCGTGTGTGTGTGTGTGTGTGTGTGTGTGTGTGTGCTAAACAGATACAGCATTTCCAAATTTCATGCTTTTATTTCGTTTTTTGCCAACTGAACCAAAGCACGTCCCACAAAATGTCCATCAGTGGACAGAAATGTCTTTCTAACTGTGATGTATCTGCCTCATTCGTGGTGCGTGTGTCTCCCTTGTAGGTCACGTGGTTGGAGCAGCAGGTGGTGAAGCGCCGGGTGAAGAGGGACGTTTATTCAGAGCCCACCGACCCCAAGTTCGCTCAGCAGTGGTACCTGGTGAGTTTTTACACTTAAAGGTCAGAGGTCATTTGGATCTGCTCCGTCCAGGCTCTCCAACTCGCGACTGGCATGGGTTCCTCTGTCTTGTTGCTGGTTTTACTGGCTCAGATAGAAAGACGCGGTGACGAGACGCGACTCCAGATAATCTTCACCCACCATCTGCACCCACAGGGGCGTTTTCCCCTGCAGTCACTTCCGTGGAAGCTGCGGCGGTGGGCCGTACGTGTGGAGACTCATGCAGGAATGTGGAGTGAAGTCTGCGTTTCGCTTTTAATTACGAGCCGTTTTCTGGCTTCTTCTGGCCTTGTTAATGCTGCAATTATGTAAGACAGACGAGAGCTCATTAATGTAGCCAGACAAACACAAAACAGCTGTGTGTGTGTGTGTGTGTGTGTGTGTGTTGGTTAAGTACTCTCTGAAATGGTCCTGTTTTTACTTCGCTGTTATTACCGGCCTCGGTGGTCTCAGAAACGGCACCACGATGTCTGTCTCCGACGGCCTTACGTTGCGGATCGAGGCCAAAAAAACGCTGCAAAAGAACGTTATTCCGCTTTAATTAGTCTTGAAATGAGCGGGTTCGGGTTCGTTTTATAGTCCAACAAGAATGCAGAACAATGTTCTGGAAGTTTTTTTGTTCCTTTCTGCAGAGTTAATGAATGGGGTTTGAAAGGCTTGATGAATGAAGCCCATTGTTGGCAATTTTTGTGTGGTGTGTGTTTTGTGTCCCTGCATGTTTCCAAGCGGACTAGCTTCATCGCTCTAGTTTAAGGTGTGTGTGTGTGTGTGTGTGTCTGTGTGTGTTTGTGTCCCTGCATGTCTCCATGCCGACTAGCTTCATTGCTCTAGTTTAGTGTGTGTGTGTGTGTGTCTGTGTGTGTTTGTGTCCCTGCATGTTTCCAAGCGGACTAGCTTCATCGCTCTAGTTTAAGGTGTGGTGTGTGTGTGTGTGTGTGTGTGTGTGTGTCCCTGCATGTTTCCATGCCGACTAGCTTCATTGCTCTAGTTTAGTGGTGTGTGTGTGTGTGTCTGTGTGTGTTTGTGTCCCTGCATGTTTCCAAGCGGACTAGCTTCATCGCTCTAGTTTAGTGCGTGTGTGTGTGCATGTGTGTGTGTGTGGGTGTGCGTGCATGCGTGTGTGTGCGTGTGCGTGTGTGCGCGCCTGTGCGTGCTAGAATAATGGCCGCCGCAGCTGTGTTTACCTGCCTATAATCCCTGCTCCACCTCAACTCACACCTTCATGTAACAGCCGAGCTCCACCGAGAACACCATATTATTACTCAGACCTGCCTGCGAGGAATAAACACGCGACTGCTGAGAACCACCAGTCAGACGTGAGGTCAGGATCTACACAGATTAACAGGTACAAGCAAGTGGCTACTTGCAGGTACCGTTCTGCCCTCCGGCCCTTTTTAGTTGGTGTGTAATTAGTTCTGAACTTTAATGATGTTTTTATGAACAAAGTTAATGAGGGTATAGCGCAGCGTCCATCTCCTCCGTTTCCCTCCCTTCTCTACTCTCCTAATACCCCTTGTACACAATCGTGACCACGCCCACTAACAGCACTAGAGGTGTGAACCTTCACTGGTCTCATGATTCGATTCCGATCATCAATGCCTCAATATTGATGCATCGTGATTCATTGGGTGGGGATCTACTTGTACCCTGGCGGTATGGCGGGATCTACTTGTACCCTTCTCTACAATATCAGATGAATTCGCCCTTATCTGTCAACCCAGGTTCAGTCCTTAGTAATCTCAAGACTGGACTACTGTAACTCCCTTCTAGCTGGTCTACCACTATGTACCATCCCACCTCTACAACTCATACAAAATACAGCAGCGCGACTGATCTTCAACCGTCCCAAGTTCTCCACACCACCCCTCTACTACGTTCCCTCCACCGGCTCCCAGTAGCTGCACGCATCAGGTTCAAAATACTGATGCTGGCCTACAAAGCCAAACATGGAGTAGCACCATCCTACCTCACAGCCCTTATTACACCTCACACTGCACCTGGTATACTCCGAGCCTCCAGTACTGCTCGCCTGGTCCCTCCATCTCTGAAGGTAAAAGGAAGACGCTCATCTAGACTCTTCTCCGTCTTGGCCCCTCGGTGGTGGAATGAACTTCCATCTCAGTCACTGAGCACCTTCACACGGCAGCTCAACACCTTCCTCTTTAGAGAATATTTAGATGAACTTGTAACCTTCATCTTGTCTGACTTCTAGAACAGAGTGATAAAAAGATTGTAGTCATAGTTGGGGGTCCTAGTGAACCAGAACTGACCACTTCATCCATGGTGACATGGAAGCACGTTGTAAGTCGCTCTGGATCAGGGCGTCTGCCAAATGCCGTAAATGTACCCCGGCGGGATGGCGGGATCTACTTGTACCCTACTTGGTATAGTTGTGCCACATTTGAGCGAACACAGCGTGAAATTTTGTGCAGAGATCTACTTCACCTGCACGCTCGCTCAACTCTTGGCGCTCTTGTTATAAAGAAAACCAACCAATCACAGACCAGAACAACAGAAAACAGCCTTTTTAACAAGCATTTTCATGCCGCCGTCAGAAAATCACCAACAACGTGATTATGATGTAATTGATTATGTTCTGCACCACATCCATGCAGAATTATCCACGTCTGCATCACGATGCACCGATTATACGGCCAGTAATCAGTTCCCGCTCACCAAGGGTGATTGTTAAATACAGAGGACACATTTCACCGTGTCACCGTGTGCTGCGCTGCAGTGTCTCACAATGACAATCACGTCACTTTTCAACGTTCTATCACCTTCATTTGAACGGTTGAATTTATGTGAATGCAGGTGAATGTTCTCCACGCCGAGGACAAAAATAGAAAATCACAATATACTTTCCCATATTGAACATTTAAAGTTACGACCGATTATTATTGTTTTTTTTCTGATATTGCCAGACTGAAGCATCTAACACCGCGGCATCATTTGCTACACGTTGCTTTGGTTGTAAAGGTGCAGCACACTTCCCAACCCTCCTCCGCTCAATTTCCCGCCATTTCTCTGCTCTCCAGTTTCGTCGTGCGGCGTCGCCTCGATCGCTTCCACGTCCCGGCGCCTCAGCAGCCGCGCGTCTCAGTTTAAACGTAAAATAGACACAAACACAACAACCGTTAATGGAGATCGTACAATCCCCCCCGTCCCATCCATGACCCTACATCTCCTGGACATGTCCACACCGTCACCGTCCTGTAAATGAAGGTCGTGGCGAGTTAGTCGTTAAACGCGTCGTGGCAGTGTGTAACCATAAATTAGAGGCCGGGGTCTCTGATGCCCCCTTGTGTTTGAGGGCCGGAGCTGCAGTTCTGTTTAAAATTTAAAAAAAAAAAGGAAGTGATGCACAGCACACGGTGCACACAGTGAAACGTGTCCTCTGTATTTAACCATCACCCTGAGTGAGCAGTGGGCACCATGACAGGAGCCCGGGGAGCAGCGTGTGGGGACGGTGCTTGGCAGATCACGATTCGAACCGGCAACCTTGTGATTACGGGGCCGCTTCTTAAACCGCTAGGCCACCGCTGGCCCAGTCGGTTGGGTGTACGTTTTGGTTTGAAAGGTCTTGTTACGTGGAGAGTTTTATAATTCATGTTTCACACTTGTTACATCAGTAAAGTGTAATAAGTGTGTGGTGTGTGTGTTCAGGTAAAAATAGAGCGTGGTGATTATGAAAGAAGCACCCAGAAGGTTTGGTTGGAGCGTGCCTCCCACAATCCCCTTCTGCTCATTAGCTGCAGAACAGCGTGGGAATGGCGCCGTGAACGATGCTGCTGCTGCGGCGGCGGCTTCATCTGATGAGCAAATCTGCAGCAAGAGCATCTGAAGTGTGTACTTTCTACAGATGCTCACACTCACACACTCACACACTTCCCCCCCTGAATGGTGTGACTGAATTGTTGCGGTGTTGTTTCCCGAGAGGGCGAGAGCTTTCGCAATCCCAACGGAGAAGCTGATCATCATCATCATCTGTTTGTTTGGTGGTCGATATGATTATTGCACACGTAAGACACACCCACCACCCAGGACTGACGTAGCGTACGATGGAGTTAAAGTTAAAGTGAAGCGATTGTCACTCGTGACACACAGCAGCACAGCACACGGTGCACACATTGAAAATGTGTCCTCTGCATTTAACCATCACCCTGAGTGAGCAGTGGGCACCATGACAGGCGCCCGGGGAGCAGTGTGTGGGGACGGTGCTTTGCTCAGTCTTGGCGGATCGGGATTCGAACCGGCAACCTTCTGATTGTGGGGCCGCTAGGCCACCACTGCCCCAAAGTCCAAACTTCTTACCCAGATGCTAATGCGCACACACAGACTGAGAGCAGGGTGTGTGTGTGTGTATGAAGTATATAGGTTGGTCAGGTGGTCCTCAGAGGGCACCATGGTGGATGAATTCAATTTTCCGCTCCTCTGATTTGAGGCGGAGTGTCCCTCTGGGTGGGAGAGGTCAGCTCCCAGAATGCTCTGCTTCAAAACTTTTGTCCAGTAATGTAGGTGGTTCGGGGGACCAGCGATATATTGCTTCATGTTGGGGGTTGGTGATCCTGTAGGTGGTGTAGGGGAGTAGTGCTGCAGTATAAGGGGGCCGGTGTATGTGGAAGAGCTGGAGAAGATCGGTGGTGTAGTGTATGTGGTGCAGGTGGAGAAGATTGGCAATATAGGTGGTGGGGCTATATTGTATGTGGAGGAGCTGGAGATGATCGGAGGTGTGGTGAAGGTGGACAAGATTGGCAGTTGAGGTATATTTCATGTGGAGGAACCATAGAAGATCTGTGGTGTAGTGTATGTGGTGCAGGTGGAGAAGATTGGCAGTGTAGGTGGTGGGGCTATATTGTATGTGGAGGAGCTGGAGAAGATCAGAGGTGTGGTGTATGTGGTGAAAGTGGAGCAGATTGGTGGTATAGTGGAGGTGTTGCAGTTGGTGTCAGAATGGGGACATTTATCAGCTGGAGTTGTGACTCTTCTCAGAACTTCTCACTGCTGGAACTTTTCCGCTCTTTCATGAATGATTGATGTTGGATCTCCGGGTTCCTGCAGTTTTCCGATGTCGTTTGCTTATGGAAATCTGGGATCATGAATCATTTAATAGCAGCAGCCTGACAGGAATAAGTCAACAGAAAACAAACTTTTAAGAAGAAATCCTGCTGTGGACGTGTCCCTCACACGTTTTTTTTTTTTTTTCCCCTCCATCAGTTGAACCCGAATCGCCACGACCTGAACGCCACGGGAGCGTGGGAACAGGGCTTCACCGGGAAGGGCGTGGTGGTCTCCATCCTGGACGACGGCATTGAGAAGAATCACCCAGACCTCATCAACAACTATGTGAGCATCCGAACCCAACGACTCGACCCCTCGTTCCCTCCATGTCTCCTCTCGTCTTGATGCGGATCGTTTTATTTATTTTTTGCAGGATCCCGATGCCAGTTATGATGTGAACGATGGAGATCCGGATCCTCAGCCGCGATACACACAAGTCAACGACAACCGGTACGTCGCTGGACCACATCCGTACACCTTCTCGTGTAGGGATGGGCGAGCCATGATTTTTGAATGTGCCGCATTACGTTATTCTTGTTTTGGACCAAACGCGACGTGAAGGGTGGTAGAAGCCCAGCGGGTACCACACTCGCCTATGAACCAGAAGACCCAGGTTCAAACCCCACTTACTACCATCGTGTCCCTGAGCAAGACTCTTAACCCTGAGTGTCTCCAGGGGGGGTGCTGTCCCTGTAACTACTGTAAGTCTGTCTGGATAAGGGCATCTGGTAAATGCTGTAAATGTTAATGGAGGCTCAGTGTCAAAGTCAAATTTATGGTCCTCTCACCTTGTACAAGTACACGGAGAGACGAGATTTCATTCAGGGATTCGCAGTGTGCAAAAAAATGGTGCATATGGAATAACACACGACATGTTGTGCTCCGACACACAATATCGTGCAGGTCGAGGCAAACTAGACAAACAAGTAGCAGCAACATGACAATATACAGTTCAAACCGAACATTTACGCGCGGTATAAAATACTGTATTATTACATTGAATCATACTGAACCTGATCAATTTTAGGCCTGTTCAGATTCCCAAAATAATTTCTTTTTGCCAAATGTCAAAATAATTTTTCCTTATATCTTTGTTATTACTTTCTTCAAAGTCAAAAGTTTACATACGTTTGCTTTGTGTTTGGTAGAATCGCCTTCAAACCACTTGACTTGACGCGAACGCCGTGGGTCTCCTTCCACAAGCTTGTCGTAACAGTTTAATGGAATTGTGGCCCGTTCCTCTTGACTGAACTGGTGTAACCGAGTCAGGATATGTCTCTCACACGTCTTTTCAGCTCTGACCACTAGTCTTCTATGGGATTGAGATGAGGGCTTTGTGATGGCCACTCCGAAACATTGGACTTTGTCCTTAAGCCGCTTTGTAACCCACTTTGCAGAATGCTCAGGGTCATGGTCCGTTTGGAAGACCCATGTGTACCCAGGCTTTGACTTCAGGGTTTCAAGTGAAGTGCACCAGTCCCCCCTGCAGCAAAACACCCACAACACGGTGCTGCCACCTCCGTACTTCACAGGTGGGATGGTGGCCTTTTTCCTCCAAATATGACGATGGTCATTATGGCCAAACTGTTCAGTTTTGTTTCGTCAGACCACAGGACATGTCCCCAGAAACTAGGGTCTTTGTCCCTGTGTGGCTTTTTTACGTGGCTTTTGGAGTTAATGGCTTTTTCCGCACTGCGTTTCACTGTGGATGGTGCTACACTCTTACCAGCTTCAGCCGCCATCTTCTCAAGGTTCTTTTGCTTTTGTTCCGGGGGTTGATGCGCACATTCCGCACCAGAACACGTTCGTCTCTCGGACTGAGGAGCCGTCTCCTTCCTGAGCGCTATGATGGCTGGACATAGAACATGTTGTTTATACTTGCGTGTCATTGTTTGAACAGATGAACGTGTAATGCAGCAGTGCTTCAATCAGAAAGCAAAAAGTAGGCGTGGCACCAATCACGTATTTGGTTAAATTATTACAACTGGATATAGTAATTACGCCATCATCTATTTCAACATTCGCTCTCGGTGCAACTTGACTGCTGCCGGTTTGTTCTCCGCCCTGCCGTGGCCTGCAGATCTCATGCTACGTCAGGTCCTCTGCAGACAAGCCCATCTCGACCACACCCACTGCTGCAATCAACTTCTCCTCCGTCTGCGCTTCAGAGCTGCTCTGTAGGGCGCCTGACAATATGGCACAGCGTGCAGAGGTCAAAGTTCAAATAAAGTCAACTTTGAGCACAAAATAGTCAGACAGACGCACGGCGTCATGTAAACCGGTTCCAGGGTTTCAGGTTCCGCACTGAACAATGGACCAGTGAGTAGGCGGCCCGATAGGTAAATTACACCATTTTCCCATCCTTACTCCGGTTATTCTAATGAAACCTTTACTGTGGTCCAACTATCTCACACACACACACACACACACACACACTCTGCCGGATGGGTGCGGTCGTCTCACAGAGCGGATGGGTGTTTGATGGGTGGAGTTTTACTCTCTGCCGCTTATTTAGATGCGAGGAGACGCTCCTCAGCGAAAAGTGCTGAGCTCGGCTCGCAAAATGAAGGGGAACGTGCTGAAGGGGTCTGTGTGTGTGTGTGTGTGTGTGTGTGTGTGTGTGTGTGTGTAACATTTAATGAGCAGTCTGCAGATTCCTCTGTGGCCTGTGAGGAGGTTCTACAGTTCAGATTCATCCTAACGAGGTCCTCCAACCACAACCGCGCAAAACCGAGTGAAAATGCAGACAGCTGAACTCGTGCTGCGGTTCTACCTGCGATTTAATCAACCAGGACCTGATTAGCACAGAGAAATGGTCCGAATACAGCTCCTCAAATCGTGCAGCCCATATTAGATTGTGATCAATTATTAGTACGTTCATATCTGTGAAATGGTTGATTATTTTTATGTCGTTGTGCCCCGTGTGTGATATAAAGAGGTCTTTTCTGCCTGTACAGATGTTTCGTCCGCAGCTCTGGTGGGACCTGAGCTGCCTCTGTGCTCGGTAATCCCACACTCGTCTGTTTTTTACCCAGCATGCTCTCCTCTGGCTACGCTTGTGCGTCTGATTGGCTGAACCCAGGAGTAACACGAGTCTCCAACTGAGGATGAGGAGGTGTAAGAACTCTCAGCTGGGGTGTTCAGACGTTCACCAGCCCCAGCCGTGGAGTCCTGCCGGTGCTCCAACGTCCCAGAATGCACTGGGCTGAGACACCACGATAAGCGCCTGGCACAGTGTCGTCCGGAATCGGTTGCCACGGGTGACCCGTGCGTCTCCCTATCTCGGTTACTGCCTGCGGGTCTCCTGGCAACCCCATCTTCAGCATGGGGGTCAGAATCTGTGACCTTTTCCCGATGGTCATGATCATATCATCCTCAGTCTGAATATGAAAATGGTGAATGGTGGAACCGTCCTGATTCACATAATAAATCAATCCAGATTGATTATTATTATTATTATTTTTTTATTAGAAATAACCAGAAAATAAAACTCCAACACCGTTTTTCTGTGATTGATCGTGGAATCGTGGTGACCCGTGTGTGTTTGTGACGGCCGTGTTTCTCCCCCACTGCACTCCAGTGCTGCAGGCTCCTCACACACACACACACACACACACACACCGTAACCAGGCATGTGAGACGACCGTGTTCTGACAGCCTGCGGTGTGTGTCAGGGGTTTCTGCAGCCTGGTGCTGCTGCTCCTCCACCTTTCCTCCAGTCAGGAGCACTGAAGATGTGGAGCGTCTGAGCAGCTCTGATCCTTCTCAACTCCTCCACCGCTTCTGTACCCGTGGTGCCTGCTGACTCGCCACGCGGCTCGGCTTCCTTTCGCCAGTTTGGGTTTCAGGAGGTGCGGCGTTGGCTCAGGTGTCTCTGTCCTGATGTGGTGATCGGTGTTCAGAAGATCCTCACACCCATGCAGATGGAATGGATGGTGATGATACCTTCCATGACGCCCTGTTCCTGACCTTCTACTGTTCTGTATGGTGTCGGGTTTCAGGTCATTGCTGATTCTTCAGGAAATTAGAAATTAGATCTCTGGTGGACTGACCAGTTTACATTTGGGGCAGTGGTGGGAAGTGGCCCCGTAATCAGAAGGTTGCCAAGGTGCCACTGAGGTACCACTGGGCAAAGCACCGTCCCCACACACTGCTCCCCGGGCGCCTGTCATGGCTGCCCACTGCTCACTCAGGGTGATGGTTAAATGCTGAGGACTCATTTTACTGTGTGCACCGTGTGCTGTGCTGGTGTATCACATGTGACAATCACTTCAGTTTACTTTTTATAGTTACAGGGACAGTCCCCCCCTGGAGACACTCAGGGTTAAGTGTCTTGCTCAGGGACACAATGTTAGTCAGTGGGATTTGAACCTGGGTCTTCTGGTTCACAGGCGAGTGTGTTACCCACTAGGCTACCACCACCCAGTTTACTCTGTCGGGCTGTAAATCGGGATACCACGCTCTGCTACAGAGAGAACCTGAGGTTCTGATCCCCGAGACAGGATGGGTGACGCTTTCATGTTCCTCTCCGCAGACACGGGACGCGCTGTGCCGGCGAGGTGGCAGCTGTGGCCAACAACGGTATTTGTGGAGTGGGTGTGGCCTATGACGCCAGGATTGGAGGTGAGCAAATCAAAATTCACCAGCACTCACTCTCTGGCATGTGGTGTGTCTTTGTCTAACTATCAGTTTAATTACACACACACACACACACACACACACACACACACACACCCTCCCTGTCTCTGTTTGTTTTTGGATCAGCCTCTGAACGGAGCGTTAACACGTCCCACCGGAACACTTCCTCACTTCTGGGCTTTTAACTCATGAGGAATTGATTTGAATGATCCAGAGACACATTTCTGTGTGTGTGTGTGTGTGTGTACGTGTGCACACACTGCATGCATGCTCGTCTTTTGTTTCATGAATTAATTATATGCTGCGCTGCTTTATACCACAAGCCCCCATGGGACTGTTCCTTTTCTGGAAAAAAAACACACACACACACACACACACACACACACTAAGAAAGAGCAGCTGTGTGTGTGTGTGTGTGTTTTTTTATTGTATTTATATCCATGTTTCACATATTTAACAAATACAAAATGTTCCATTAATATTTAGACATTTAATGTATTTCTTCTTGTGTAGTGCAGGGATGATACTTGCCGTTTTTTTCCGTTTGCTCGGTTCATCTGGGGGTCTCACCAGGCGCCCGTCCTGCCGCTGGTGTCTCAGCTCTGTAATTATGCGTCTCCTCACGCCTCTGTCCTCCACTACAGAGCTGCTGGAAGCTTTGATGCCGAGCCGCTCAAACGTTTTCATTTAGGCGCTCCGTTTAGCCCCTAAACAGTTTCCTCCCGCAGGATACAGTGCAGCTTTCAGGGGGCGTGGTGATGCGCAGATGCCCCGCCCACATACCCTCTGGAATTTCTCGCCCGCTTGTTTACACGCTGGTTCTGGTTCTGTGTGTCTCTGCGTGCAGGAGTCCGGATGCTGGACGGTGAGGTCACAGACATGGTGGAGGCGCAGTCCCTGAGCCGGAATCCTCAGCACATCCACATCTACAGCGCCAGCTGGGGCCCAGAGGATGATGGGAAGACGGTGGACGGGCCGGCCAAACTGGCGAAGGAAGCCTTCCTGCGCGGCGTCACCGAGGTAACGCTGCATCCGGACCCTGATGCTCGCTGGCCGGCGTGGGCTGCTAACGAACGATCACGTTCGATAGACAACCAACTCTCCTTCTCGACTCACATCAGCAGTCTTTCCCGCTCATGTAGATTCCTTCTCTACAATATCAGACGAATCCGCCCTTATCAACCCAGGCCTCCCAGATCCTGGTTCAGTCCTTAGTAATCTCACGACTGGACTACTGCAACTCCCTTCTAGCTGGTCTACAACTATGTTCCATCCAACCTCTACAACTAATACAAAATGCAGCAGCACGACTGATCTTCAACCTTCCCAAGTTCTCCACACCGCCCCTCTGCTACGTTCCTCCACTGGCTCCCAGTAGCTGCATGCATCAGGTTCAAAATACTGATGCTGGCCTACAAAGCCAAACATGGAGTAGCACCATCATACCTCACAGCCCTTATTATACCTCACACTGCACCTGGTATACTCCGAGCCTCCAGTACTGCTCGCCTGGTCCCTCCATCTCTGAAGGTAAAAGGAAGACGCTCATCTAGACTCTTCTCCGTCTTGGCCCCTCGGTGGTGGAATGAACTTCCAGCTCAGTCACTGAGCACCTTCACATGGCAGCTCAACACCTTCCTCTTTAGAGAAGATTTAGATGAACTTGTAACCTTCTTCTTGTCTGACTTCTGTATAGAAACTAGAACAGAGTGAATAAAAAGGTTGTATTCATAGTTGGTGGTCCTGGTGAACCAGAACTGATCACTTCATCCATGGTGACATGGAAGCACGTTGTAAGTGGCTCTGGATACGGCCGTCTGGTAAAATGCTGTAAATGTGGCAGGGCGTGGCAGTTTGCAGTTTGATTTGTATCCGGTCCCCGGTCGTCTGTAGCCCCGTCCGGTCTGCTTCTGAACATTTTCTCCGGTCGGTGTCTCGGCGTCCAGTGGTGATGAAGTGCGTGTCGGTTTCAGGGCCGCGGCGGCCTGGGCTCCATCTTCGTCTGGGCGTCGGGTAACGGCGGCCGGGAGAAGGACAGCTGCAACTGCGACGGCTACACCAACAGCATCTACACCCTCTCCATCAGCAGCAGCACCCAGTACGGCAACGTGCCGTGGTACAGCGAGGCCTGCTCCTCCACCCTCGCCACCACCTACAGCTCCGGCAACATCAACGAGAAGCAGATCGTGAGTCCGCCCCTCACGCCGTCTCGCGCGGGTTCTCCGTCGGGTTCTACTGACCGGCTCTCCTTCCCCAGGTCACCACAGATCTGAGGCAGAAGTGCACCGACTCCCACACCGGGACCTCGGCCTCCGCCCCCCTCGCTGCCGGCATCATCGCCCTCGCCCTGGAGGCAAAGTGAGTCCCGCCGCCGAACACGGCCGTACGTACGACCAGTGTGAGACGCCCAGGGGCGCAGAGAGAGAATTAATCTCCCCGCTGCCGGGTGACCTTGAGCCTCCAATCGTTCCGGAGGGTCTTTAGAAAACGCCGAAAATCTGCCGAGTCAGAACGGTTCGGTTCTGCCTCATTCATCACCGCTCGCCACCGCTTTTTTAAACCGTATACACGACCGCAGGAGCTCATTTTAGTTCTTCTCGTCATTGGTGGTGTAAATTGGATGTAAAACTTATTGATTACGATTGCCACGCCGGTGCAAGTCATCACGTCCCGGCCCTGTTTTGTACAGCTTGTTCGGTCGCCGGAAATTCCGAGGAATCTGGAGCCGTCGCTCTAACGTGGCTGGGAATTACTCCGCGAGGAAATCCCACTTAAATCTCGTTTGTGACCGTAAAGCCCAGTGCTCGGTGGGGCTGGCATCTCGTCACACTTCCGGGCCTGCCGGGTCACCCTGGTGGCCGCGGCGTGCCGTATGGGACATTTCGTCGAGGTCGAAGACGACAGGACGCGCGCATGGTTTTGGGTGTTAAGAGCAGCTCTGTTGATATGAACGCGGTAAATGTTGAGCGTGTTTTCCAAATCCAGAGTGTGGGCGTGTCCACGCGACCGCTTATTCTGCAGTAACCCCGGCTGATTGGCCGGCGCATGCAGGGAAATTCAGGTTTATGGGGGGTGGCGCAGAAGCCATAATAATGGTCCGAAGGCCTTCAGATGTTCAAGATCCACCAGGAGTTCCAGACCTGACGCTGTCTCACGCCACGTCCAGCGCTCGGCTTTGAACCGGCGCTCTGATGAGACGCGGTTTAGATGCCAAGGAGCCGCTTGGCGCCCACTCGACATGCCAGTTTAACTGTATAGATGCGGCTCGTTTGGGGAGCCTGATCTGGGGAGCCTGATCTGGGAATTCTGCTCCGTTAATCCCGGCTTTTGTTTGCTTGAGTGAAATGTGAAGGTCTGAGTCCCTTTTAGCTGCTGTCTGTGTTCCTCCACAGTAAGAACCTCTCCTGGAGGGACATGCAGCATCTGGTGGTGCGGACATCTCGCCCAGCGCACCTCATCACGGACGACTGGAAGACCAACGGAGTCGGCCGCAGAGGTACCCAGCCGTAGCTCCTCCCACTGCGGCACGCCGCGCCGTCGCTCGGACCCCTGCGGGAAATAAATCTGGTCTCTCTCACAGTCAGCCACTCGTATGGCTACGGCCTCCTGGATGCCGGTGCGATGGTTGCCATGGCGCAGAACTGGACGAGCGTCGGGCCGCAGCAGAAGTGTGTTGTCTCCATGGTGACCGAGCCCAAGTAAGGACTGGAAGATGATGCGTCGCTGTGTTTTGGGGCTGAATGGGTGGGGTTATGGGCGTGGCCAGGGCTTCAGGTGCATAATGTAACAGGGTGAAATGGCCGTATTTACAGTAATATAATAATAATAACCGGGTAACAGTCATTTATGCCGCACGTGGACTCTGGAGGCTGCTGGCGAGTCTGCAGTTGATTGGGTTCATTTCACGGAAGATGTGCCGTGTGCACCTGGTGCACCGCGCTATCGACGTCGTGCCTCAGCTGTCAGGCCCGGCATCAGTTTAACCGCTGGCGATGAGAGACTCGCCGAGACCTGAAATGAACACGATCGGCCGGTCCAGATTGTATTCAAGGACGCGTAGCGCCATCTACAGTCGAGGTTTGAAGGACGCTGCCCTCTTTGCTGCTGTTAAATCGGTGACCTTGCGAGTCTTCTGCTCGGCGCCGTGACTGTGAGGAACCAGCCTGGTCGTACGTTCTACTTCCGTCTTCAGCACGTATCTGGTTCAGCTTCAGTCGTCCTAGTCATCGTCGGCTTGAGTAAATTTATCCAACCTACTGGCCCAGATGCGGTGTATAGAGATGGACCTGGACACGGTGTCTGTGGAGGGTGTGAACCTTCGCTGGTCTCACGATTATCGATGCAAAT
Organism: Denticeps clupeoides; assembly: GCF_900700375.1. Lineage (NCBI taxonomy): Eukaryota > Metazoa > Chordata > Actinopteri > Clupeiformes > Denticipitidae > Denticeps > Denticeps clupeoides. Next base: position 178,398 of record NW_021630058.1, on the reverse strand, counting down.
TTTTCTACAGTGTTTTAAATACGTCAGTGAGCTGAGCGTTAACATGTCTGAAATAGGCGGCAATCGTACTGTTCTCAGATCAGCACCACTCCTTAACTAGAAAACCGCCAAGCGGCGTCATTGTGAAATAATCCATTATGTTCTGGAGCGCGTCCATGCAGGAAGGTCCACGTCTGCAGGGCGATGCATCGATTCTGAGGCGCCTCTGTTATGGATTTTGCTTTAGTGTTCCCTCGGTTTTACATGTTATAATATATCAGAGCAAAATTCCTGCAGGCCCATAAATTGATTCTCCGTGTGTGTTGTGTAGAATATTTTCAGTCCTTTAACTGAGCCGAATCAAAACTTCTGCTTTGTCCCTCTGTCATACGCTAAAGGAACATAGGAGGTCACCTGATCATCAGCAAGAGTGTGGATGGCTGCTTGGCGAAGCCCAACTTTGTGAGCTCCCTGGAACACGCCCAGGCCCACCTCACGCTCTCCTACAACCGCAGGGGTAACCTGGCCATTTACCTGATCAGCCCCATGGGTACGCGCTCCACCCTGCTGGCACCCAGGTGAGGGAGACACACCCGTCACACTGAGGGTGACCAGAAGACGTGTCCCCGAGCAAGACACTTAACCCTGACTGTCCCTGTAAACACTGATTTGTAAGACATTTAGCAGTCATTCAATATCTGACACACAACACACACACACCCACTTACATCCACCCAAATCTAGATTTCATGCTCATGTCTGTTCAGAACTGATCCATGTAGATCTAGATCTATGCATGTCTGAGATTACAACTTGATCTTTGTGTGTGTGTGTGTGTATGCATTAGACCCCATGATTATTCATCAGAGGGTTTTACAACGACTGGGCCTTCATGACCCCCATCCTGGGACGAGGACCCCCGTGGGGACTGGACCCTGGAGATCAAGAACGTGGCTGGAACCAGTGACTACGGTGCGCTGCTCCTACAAGTTTTGATTTTTTTTTTGAGACTGTCTGTATGGTGTTGGTTGAACTGGATTATTTTTCCGTTTCGGCCCTGCTGTGTTTCGGTATTATGATCTGCCTGCAGAAGTTGATTTGCGATCCTCTTAGACACTTGGGAGTGCGATTGTACTGGCCGCGAATAGCGGGCGTGGCTCATTCCTGTTGCTATAAACACTAATTGTTCTGGCAGGGGAGGGGTCATCCGGCCCCTTTATAAACACTGCGGCTATGAAAGGTCCCTACTCGGGCGGGGTGTCTTTACCCATACGCTTGTACATGAATTCACCTCCGTGTTGGTGTGTGCGATGTTCCCATCTCAGGCACCTTGACCCAGTTTACTCTGGTTCTGTATGGAACCGGTCCTGAGGTTCTCAACACGTCCAGTTCAGAGCTCAGCCAGCCCTCCAACAGCAGCTGCAAGACATTTGACCTCAACCAGAACTGTATTGGTGAGTGTGTGTACACAGTGACCCCTGCTGGTCGCAACATTCCATGACATGCAATGAGAATTAATTAAAAATATTGTTTGAAAAATGTGAGACCAGAACTCCAGTCCTCATAGTTCAGCCTGTGTGTTTTAGTACTGCCTCACCCCCCCCCGTTTCCATCTGTACCCCAACAACGCGCGCCATGTGGCCGTACATTACTGCAGTAAAACAGTCAGAAGTGACCTCACAACACGCCAGTAGATTAATAAAAGATCTTATCTCATATTAGTCCGACAAGTGGGAAATTTAATGGTCACTGAGATGTAAAAATAATCTGGAAAAAACTGTGGATGAGTGTATTAAAAATACAAGTATACATGGAATGTATTCCGATCACCTTCATTTTTTCACACTGTTATATTCAGGCCCTTTCTGCACATATAAATAAAATGTATATATGCATGTTCACACACATATTGAACATAATTTTTCACAATGACTATCTTTTTTTTTTTTCTCCATAATCAGAAGGTTGCCGGTTCGAATCCCGACCCGCCAAGGTGCCACTGAGGTGCCACTGAGCAAAGCACCGTCCCCACACACTGCTCCCCGGGCGCCCTGTCATGGTGCCCACTGCTCACCAAGGGTGATGGTTAAATACAGAGGACACATTTCACTGTGTGCACCGTGTGGCTGTGCTGCTGTATCACATGTGACAATCACTTCACTTACTTTACTTTAGGTTCAAACCCCACTTAATACCATCGTTATTACCATTTTTTTCCTAAAACCACGCTCAATGCAATAAGAGGAAAAACGATATACAGTACAGTTTAAAAAAAAGAGCAGAACAGAGTAATAAAAAATACCTCTAACATTATTTAGATCGAGCGATTATGAGAAGTGACAGACAGAATAGAAAGGGAAGTAGCAGCATGTTATGAGGGATGAAAGTGATATTCAACAACATACAGCAGCATGAGAAAACCAGACATTAATACTGATCCTGAGAATGAGGTTGTAGTAAGGAGGACGTTCACTCACTCACTCACTCTCTCTCTCTCGCTCCTCTCTCTCTCTTCTCGCTCTCATCTCTTCTATATATATATATATATATATACAACACACACACACACTGTGAGACACTGCAGCACAGGCAAGGTGAAACGTGTCCTCTGTATTTAACC